>NW_027248290.1:5000-72500 GCF_041260155.1 Ptychodera flava
TATGTGGCTCCTTGACTTCAAATACACCTGTTTGTGTCGGAAGCTCAAGAGTTACACCGAGCTTTTCCGCCTCCTCTTCTTCTTTTTTTGTTGCTTTCACAGCAGTACAATGGACAGATATGTCCATGTTCTGTAGTAGTTTGATCACTACATGAAGAGCATCGGTGACGCCTCCATGAATTGATGGACCCCATCGGTCAGATACGATTAACGCTTTATCTGCCATATTGCTGTCAACGAAAAAAAAAAAAAAAAATGTTTGGTTTCGCTGATAATTGTTTGGTATTAATAAACAGTTCGATTTATAATAACATCGCAGCCATCTCATTGATTCTTGCATGCCTCCTAACAAACATACTCCTGGCTTGTGACTTCCACAGGGCCGGATTTGCAATTTCATCGTAACAGTCTTAAAATAAGATACTGAACTTTAAAATGATACAATCAAAACGGACTCGAAATATCTGATATACCATGGCGCATCAGTAATCGTTATGTGAATTTATTACTTATACAGGTATAAGGTATCAGCTCTTTCATGTATGTCTATCTTCAAGCCATTGGGCATATTTGTATCTGTCAGTTTATCAGGGATATTCTTGCTCTCAGGCAGCGTATAATAAGGATGATGAGACGACACAATTTTTGCCAACTGATTTAGTTCGAAGAATTGATGGCCATTTTGTCGATTCAACTTTGATCTAATAAACGTCATGGTTATTCCAATGTGGTAAGCTCAGGAGTCTTACGGGCCCATTACAAAAATGGTGATTTTTATGAGTGCACAAAATACCACCATGGACTTCAACGTGAAACGTGTTAGTTGATTATTCTGTCCTCCTTGCTTCGTTGTTGATGCACCAAACTAAATGGCAATCGCTCAACGACGAACCATGATTTGGTGTGGCCAATTGAATCCATGACAAACTGGGTCAAATGAAACTGATAGCGTAATACTAATTAGCTTTATACTATAACTTGATACTGTAAAGAGTCCACATACTTTTCATAAATTTATGGCTTGCAATCTCCACGTAGCGAGTTAAAGAGACTAAGCTGTAACTTGTGGCAAGTTTTTTCAGTATTCTGCTTATGTATATCAACTACCGTGTCTGACCTTAATCCGTTTGTTATGCTGAAATTTCCAGTATTTTGTAGTCAACACTGCTGTAAGTGTGTAGTGATCATGTTCATTGTTTACAAACGGATATCCAACAATAATAATGTAAATTATACTCAAATAGGCTGTGTTGATATACTAAATACTTGGCATTAAATTACAGTTTAGGGATTCAATGCAGAACGTGTAGGGAAACAACGAAGCAAAAGTTCTAAAACAATAGCAAAAGATACACTTTTGGAGCTTTAAATGACGGACTATGCATAAACTGTTGAAAAATGAAGAGAAAAGATGCCGATTATTTCAAATCTTGATCCATTGTAGTGAAAAGTATAAGAGTTTAAATGTGGAAACAAAAGACCCTGCGATAAATTGCGCCCAGGCAATGTAACACTTTAAAGCTGTGAAATACGATTCATTTAAGGAATATCTGCTATCCCCCTAAGTTAATGTCTTGAATCGCTCAACCGTTCATTTCTAATACCCCGGTATCAATTGCAACAGGCGAACGCAAACATAACTGAAGGCACTAGGTCTAACGTACGATCTGGTGTTTAATGTCTGTTCTGAACAGATTCGTCATAAAATTATTATTATTATCAAAGGTTAGTGGGAAATGTCATAAATACGTCATCGTGAAGCTTACACGTCGCAGATGCAAATTAACTTATCGCATAGTAACAATTAAACAAGTCCATATCAGAATACAATGATAAAATAATTCAAAATGTTGGTAACAACTGACTTACTTTTCTCTCCAAATCACACCACAGAGGGCGTTAGTGTCAACTTACTTGTAGCCTTGAGAATATTAAGCTATTTTGTTGAACGCCTTCTCTGGTTGTTGTACATTATTTTTCAAAGCCCTGACTCTTGCAGTGACAATTTACTGCTGCAGTACAAAATGTATCAACGTCAGGATACAATTTGTCACGATATACCATGTTATTGACCTACCAGCTTACCTTTTGTTTTCCTGCCACGTCGTCCGCCATTACCATCGGATACTTCAACAGGTTCACTCCCTTTGCTGTCGGAAGTGCTACGTTTTACATCGGAGCTTGCCATGCCGACTCTTGTTCAGAGCAAATCAAAGTCAAAGAAATCTGGAGACCTAATGGGATGACGTAACTCTGGTCAAGGAAAGCCGAGAAGGTCGGAGAGAAGGACACGAAAAAACTGAACGGTGTCAGAGCTGCAAACCTCGCGAAAGAGGCCTTAGTAGATTATTAACTTCCTAATGTCGGTATAGAACAGCGACATGGGTCGCAAATAATTTATGACGTATGTTTTGTAGAATATCTGGGGTGCAGAGCCGGTCGTACAGAATGTGCCAACGAGTCCTTTTTCAATTTCAAAAAAAAATCCTCGCTGACATTAGATCTTGACTCATTGCATTCATATCGAAGTAATTTTTTTACCAAAAAGGTGTCATACGTACCGTAATCATGGAAGTCAAATACTAGGCACTCTATTTTTGCCTCTTACCGTTTTACGCGATTTGGTACGAGATTTTTGTCAACCGTATACTCTATTTGTGCAGTCTGACATAAGCATAACTATATCTATTGAAAAAATCACAATAAATTGGGACTACCCCATGCCCATCAATCTTGTTATCAATCTTTAAAGCTTGAGGTTCCCTACATTTCTTCACCATTCTATAATCTTCCACATAATCTTCCATTTGGCGCAACTTGCTATAATTCTTTTGTTTCAAACCCACGCAATGACTAAATTGAAATGCCAATAACAGCTAAATATTAAAAGTATTGAAATACAATAGAACTTGGAGTATTACGCATGATTTTTTTAATGTTTAAACGAGTGAGACCATGTTGTTGATTTCGTGCTGATGTTTTGTGGCGCAAGTATTTCGTTAGAATCCAAATTGAGGGGAATCGCGCGGGATTTACCGCGCCCATGGACGCCAATATCTCGTGAGCGTAAACTTCTTCGCGCAAATTTTGAAGTTTATGACACTATCCTGCTCCAACTCTCCACCATCACTGCATTATCATTATAATCATCATCGTCACCACCACTACAATCATCATCATCACCATCAATCATCATATCATCATCATCATCATCATAATCATCATCATCGTCGTCGTCGTCTTCGTCGTCGTCATCCTGATCAACACGAAGATCGTCGTTGTCAATGTGATCACATGACTTGAAACACAATTAGTTCTAATAATCCCTCTAAGCGAAGTCTTATAGAAAGCAATACAGGATGAGAAAGAATTCGAAGCCTCAATATAGAGCAGCGTCTATAGTGCTTTATCACTACCGAAGCTGTTTTTTCTAAATATCGTCGATAGACTCTGAAGTTACTAAGCCCTGACAAAGTTAAGTGCGAACTTACACTAGATTATATATGTTGAACAACTCAAAACAGGCAGACTCCCAGGCTACAACACTGTCACTGTGACATTATTCATGCATGGAGTTAAAAATTTACAACAAAAGTGCAATGAAATCGTATATAAGTTAGACGATAAATTTAGTCTGGTAATACTGATAGCGTAGGGACTTTGGGTATAATCGGAGATAAATTAACTTCTCCTTTTCACAGTACGTCGTTACAGAGTTCAGGGGACTCAACGTACAATTATACGCTTCCTTTTCCATGCATTATTTTCACTTAAAAAACATAAACATTGGCTTCCACAAATTATAGTGCTCACTCACGATGAAGGCTGAAGATTCAAATCAGTTCGGTAAATTAAAAACATGCCTGGATCATTGGAAATGTGTACCTGTTCATTTCACACACAAGCACATACACAAGCCTTCTTTTCTTTTGTTTCGTAACTACAGTTATTACCATCATCACATAGTTCCTGGCTAACTTCTCACAGTGGAGTTTCAGTTGTAGGATTGAAAGTGATGAGAATAATTAGCCCAAGCTTTACGTAACGCTCCGCTTATCCAATGTATTTTCCCGCAGATGGACACAAATACACGAAAAATGACTTATTTGAATCAATAATCTGATTGTTTTTATATTCCGTTCCGAAGAGTCCTTTGATATGTATCTCTCTTATTGTGAGTAACAATGATTTCAAATGACCGTAACTGTGACAAGCAGCCAGCAGGTTTTTAAAACGTGCTTACCAGGGCGTTAGCTGCACGACTTATTGCTTTACAACGTTTTCGTCTCAATACTAGCGATACTTATCTAGACTACGATCCAAATGCAGGTGTCCAAAGTCCTCTGTATCGCAGTATCATTACTGATAAATGCTGAACAGACTGGTGACCTAAATAAAACAAGTCTGGATAAACACTTCATCGTAATTCTGACAATCGCAACACCAGTTATCAACAGATTGAATTAAATCAGGTAGCTTTGATATTTCCCTATAAATTTCATTGAACTGAAACAAGAAGTAAATATATCAGTAGTCATTTTCTATTCCTGCGTGCAATGTCGTCATGGATTTTGATGTCAATCGAAAGAATGCGTAGTGACGATAATGAAGGAATTTATGAAAAGTCATACTATAGTTATATAGACTGACTTAGGGGAACCCGTAGCCCCATATGTTAATTACGTTATTCAGGACAAGGGTTCCTTCTTCTTTAGTTGGTAACTTTCATGGTTTTGTACTTTCCTTGCTTTTGCTGCCCAGTAAAAGTTAAAAACTTACTTTGAAATTCAAAATTTATTGGCTTTTATTTATTGACGCATGTAAAGACAAAAACATTCTGTAATTCAGCCAATACCTTTTACATACATCCGTAGTATACATGGCGACGAGGAAGTAGACATGAAGCAATTTCAAAACAAGTCTGACAAGAGATTGCTAACAAGGGTGTGCTTGTCTTACACATAACAACAGCACCAGGTGTATAAAGGGCAGGCGGATTTATAACATGCATTTACGCTTCACAACGCCAGTTATGCGTCTTTGATAATGGCAAGGCTGTAATAAATTATTGATAGTCATGATTTGTAGTTTTATTGACAGAAGAACAGTAACGATATAGGGTACAGAGGTTGTGTCAAAGCGTCACTGATTCAAAGTGACGATATTGGTATGAAGCGACGAGACACACAGGATTCGTTGATCCATACGCGTACGTATTCTCCAAAATTCAATAACCATGCGATTATGTGTATATATAGAAGACAGTTCAAATAAGGCTTTCCCCAGATTTTGGGGTCTCGCGTAAGTAGGGAGACATTTCAGAAACCATCGTTTAACCATATACAGTCACAGGCGCTTGGCACATTGCTGGGATAATAATCGTATTTAATATGTAGAATGTCTATATACGACTTGATTATTCAATAAAAGAATCACCGTACGTAATATTAGTGTAGTCCTATAGGCCTACATGTTGACCGGCACTATACCGAGTGGCTATGGCTGCCTGGCTCGGGCCAGGCGAACGCAGTTAGGCCTACATCCAGCCTTTGTTTCGAGGTCCCGTCTGGGGCATCCTCAACGTTGGCGTGTCGGTATACTGTGTAAATGTCCACTTTTCTTTGAGAGAGTACCTTAGCTTTCAGTAGAAAAAAACGGAACACACATATCCCCTTATCTACCACCTCTTGACAGGGCCAAACAGATCGCAGCCCAACTATCAGTCGGTCAGGGATAGGGGGAAATGAGTCATGTTTTCTAACGGAATTTAGTTTATGTATGTAAGAATACATGTACATAGTATATTTATGTGATAAGAAACTAATGACTGTGGCATTCGAGTTAATGTTTTGGGACAAGATAATGGAATTGAGTGTAAGATTAACAACGGATATCAGGAGAGGGTTATAAATCGTGATAATGTTTGGTGAATGGTTAAGACGTTTTGAGGTATGGGTGAAGTTTTGTATGGGTGTGAGGAAACCACACTGATATTGGCTGGCCGACCCAATCCTATAACAACAAGTTATATCATTGAGCAAAGTGATATGGCTTTAAACATCGGGACGCAGGAAACGTCTCCGTAGTCAGCGTTATTACGCTATAATGAAGCTGTAGACTCAAGTCGTTGAATAAAGCATTGTGTCGGTTGTTTGGGGAAGTCGGCTATTGTGTCTGCTTATTTCACAAATGAAGTATTTGTTGTTCCCAGACAGCTTTTTGACTGGAGTCTGAGTAGAGCTGAAAGTGATGCAGCTAGTTAGTCCCCGATTCGAGTATCGCATTTACCCGAGTTAAACACACATATTCACGCAAATGATCATAAAACACTTTATATTTCTTAAATCACATAGTTGAACTGAACTAGGCGAGCTACCAACAAATTTGTTGTTCGTGAATCCTTTCCACATTATCAGAGTCAAGCCTCCCCCCTGTTATCATATTTAACGATGTATTTATAAATTTTTATCAACCCTCGTAAACCCTGCACTCATAATCAGTCAGACTTCAAAACGATCTGTGTCTGGCTTTAACTCCTAAATTTATCGCTTAACGATGTTGACGGCTCCAGTGTGGCGGTGCATATCTACGTGCACACTACGAACTAAATGCAGGTGTTCAAATTCCACTGTATCTCAGTATCCGTACTGATAAAGGTTAAACGGACTGGTGACCTGAAAAGGGTTAACCAGACCAAATATTCTGCCGCCATAAGCATTCTAGCTCTGACATCGCCGTCTCTGTCGTCAATAGATGACTGCACTACACATATCGTTCATGTTGTCCCAGAGACTCTCATCAAGTTGAAGGTAGACGCCGTACTATCTCAATCGTCATTTGGATTCGTTTTTATGCAGCATCGAAGCGCAGATAACGTTTGTGAAATTGCAGAGCCCCATATGTGCATTACGTCATTCAGAGCAAGGAACAATTGGTTATTACCTGGTCTTTTCGCGGCTCTCTACTTTCGTCACATGTGCTTTACTGCAAATTTGAAATAACTTGCCTTCAAACTTGCAGTCTTTGACTTTTATACAAAAGGCATGTAAAGGTCAAACGATGCGCGCACCAACCAAAGCACTCTGTAACTTAGCATATCGACTTTTGATAAACGTTGGTGACAAATTGACGAGTATAAAGCAGAAGTTGTCGAAAATTCCGAACGATAGATTTATTAGAGATTGCCTGTTACCCTATTATGCGTGCAAACATTTCTAACTCCATGCTTAACAACTTAGTTATGAAGCATTGAGAAAATCGATTGTTAAGTACGCTACTGATAATCACAGTTTGTAGGTTTATTGATGGATGATAAATCACAGTAACAATACAGGGTGCAAAGGTTGAGTCAAACTGTCATTGGTTCAAAGTAAATATTTTGATGAAACAAGGAGATACTCAGAACACGTTGATCAAGACATATTTTGTCTAGTTCATCAACTTTGCAATTATGTTTATGCATAAAAGATGGGTTTTAAACGTTGTGTCACAAATACGTATAGAGTAAGTGTTAGAAACTGAAGTTCACCAAATATCATAGACTGGAAGATCCGTCGCTCGAGGGCGCTCTCTACGCTCCCCCTTCTGAGTTCAATAAATATTTAACAACAATCTACATAAAACGTCACATATTTTAGCGACCAAACAGCTGTAGATGTGACTAACGTTCTTTCATCTCGCCGCCGCATATGACAGACCGCGTCCAGTCTTAGGAGGAGGGGAGCGTAGGGAGCGTCCTCGAGCGACGGATCTTTCAGTCTACAAATATAAATGATACAAATTATGATTCAGGAAACGTAAGTTCAATAGCGAGTTCAAGTCACTTAAAATAAAGACACCGCTGTAATATGGGTACTCGCTCAAACCTTAAAATAATTAGTGTTCAAAAAGCTGTTTCTATGTATACAGAAAGATAAATACTGAGGGGATTATTGACAATGAAGAAATTTATCAGTGACAATAGAATAAAGACCTGTAAAACTACATACACATTTTCACATTTGTTCTTTTGCAATTTCTTAAGACAAAATTTTCCAATGAAGAGACAAAACTGCTGAAATCTTGATTTTGATTTAAATAGCCTTTAGATTAAAAGACTTTCCACACTGATGAAGTGTAACAATTCATTCTAAATCGACGGAAATGAGTATTTTCGTTTGATATAGAAGTTATTATGAACCTTAGCTGGGTCGTTCTTGTGATACATGTTATAAGTTTCTTTTAAAGGATGGAGTTGTTGATTATTCGTCATTTCTATTCTTCCCCTGGTAATGTATGACAAATCCCTGTCATTTGCCGAAATAGTTGTTCAAGGCATAATGCAAGCAATTATTATTTACTTTTTTTTCCAAATAAACAATAATCTTGTTCCGTAGATGTTGTATCTAGTACTCAATTTAGAAAGGCGAACGCGTCCAATGATGTGAAGAGTATTGAGTCATAAACGTCACCATAACTGTGAGCACGTCCCCTGCTGTGTGAATACTATGGGCACAAAACGTCATCAAAACTGCAAATCATCGACCAGAATAAACATAATCAGCGATACCAGTACTGTAAGAAAAGCAAGTAAAACATGAGATCCTTGCACGATCACTGAACAATATCAGCGATAACAAATGCTATTCTTCGGAGGTGTCTCGCTATGACTATCGCGCATATTGTCCATGAAATCCCTCAGCAATTAAGACTTTAAATGTTCTATTTCAATAATTTATTGTTTTTTGAGAGGGTTAAAATCATAATATTTTGTTGTATGATTTTTGGTCTTGGTCTAGGAGACAGAGTTTATGTAAACTTAATTACAAGATGTTTCTTACGTATCGTAGTCCTTTAACTATGTAGGCCCAAAACTCAGTTTTTTAAAACTCCGGGTCCGTAGATAATGCTTTACTTTGATTTCTCTGATCTAAGGCATCCCTCTACGTGGATAGACAGCGAACGAAATTTCAACACATTAATCTTGCAGTTAACATAAATGATCAATACCGAATGGGACTCTTTTTTTATTTGTGAGATTTCCAGCCACTTACCGACTGAAGTACTTGTAAAGCGCGAGGCTTTCCCATGGTGATCACAATGGTCTAGATAGTCGTCTCTGAGATATTCGGAGATACACCGTCCATTTTCGCACCGGTAGTCGTTTTCATTCCTGCACTTTCCATCTTCATCTGATCACAAAATAACGTGCATAAAGCTTCATAATGTTACGTTTTCAAACAAGATTTAATAACTGTTACAGTAGTCGGTCGTACGTGAATCAGGCACAAAATTCTGGTGCTACTGATGCACAGATGAGATAGACATGTATTTATGCTTTTCAGTGACCACGAGGTAATTGGCTACTTTACACAATCACTGAGCAAAATAAACTGCGTGTTCTTCATTGTACGCCAATCTTACCTGACATGTAGAACAGTGTATAGATTCCTTTGAATCCCTTTTCGTTTTGAATAGCGTCACTGATGTGCATTTCAAGTGTAATTCTGCCGCTTGAGACGAAGCCATTCCCATGATGCCCCTGGCACACTATGCCAATCAGTTTACCATCACTGAAGATCTTTATCATTTCCAATCTATTGTCACATGGCGTAATGATGCCTGTTCGAAGAAGAGAAAATGTTATTGGCAGATTTTTATCGTATATTATCAAATTTTGGATTGGTGATGTACTAATACTATAATATTTGTAAAGCAGAGAATGTGGCGAATCATGTCCCTTTACCACGAATTCGCCAAAAGGTTGCAGTACACCAGGGTTTGTGTTGTTTAAATATCGTAATATTACTCAAATCAATATTACCATAATCTTACGTACACTTCTCTCTATGGCGAGCAAAAATATCCTTCAGACGCCTCAGATAAACAGTGCATCTAACTTCATATGTCCCTATATAACTTACAACATCCAAAGCTTTCTGGCGACATACACTGTTTTACAGAATGATAAATACTTCTCAGCTCTAATGTATCTACTTGTACTTTACCTGAGTGGAAGTCAGGTGAATACGTTGGCCAGGGCATGTCGTCTTTCACCAGCAGTTCTTACTTCTGGTATCAAGCCGTAAGACACGCATGCATCAGTTTCATTACAAAGCTGACAGCATTCTTCCACTTCATTGACCTTATGAGCAAATCCATCGTTTATGTCTGAGCCATGTCTTCCTGTGTAAGATTCGATGTTGCAATCTGGATCTGGAGATATTAGTCGACAAACGTTGTAAAATTCCACCCGTATGCAGCAACATATATAGTAAAAACACATCAATGTCCTTCAACGTAAAATGCAGATTTATGAAAATTCAACTCAATCCAAGAAAACACTCAAAAGACTTGTTAAGTTTATCTAAAAGGAACCAATCTAGCAACACCTATTCAAGCGGTCGATATCGCATAGACGACCAACAAACTATGAGAATGACAGAAATAAAACAGGCCACAGCAGCTCAAAGGTCAGACTTAAAGCCTTCTAACTACCCGCACTTTGATCACACTTACAGTCATAACAGCAATAACAACAAAATGAACGGACAACACAAACAATCAAACATTAATACTTACATAAATAACGCACAAACTTGTCCGCATAGCTACGTACCTAAACACACACACTGTACACACATACGTACGTACATGAGCTACATCCTACCTTGATCAATCCCCTCAGATAAAGTGATATCTGTAAATTTTACGTAAGTTTGGTCGTAACTTCGTCGTTCCTGATATCGATCTCGTATTTTTCTTTCACAAGTTCGGAACCGTTCGGGTAGGCTCGGTGAGAAGACAGTTTACCACCCCTTGCCTTTGTTTCAGCATCTTCTTTGACTGCAGGACACAAAGGTCAAGTAAGTTAGGAGTGGAATCATGTAATATACCAAATTATTTTATGGAAATGAAAAGATAGCATAACACTACTGTTGTCAAGTCAAGGTTCTGGTGGTTGGACAAAGGCAAAGGATATCAGCATTATCGTGTGACTTCTTTATAGAAACTGTTGTGTTGCTTTCCATGGTTAAGTAATGGTTTTAAATAGCGCGTTATGATTTTCAAAAAAAAATCATGTAATAATATGCAATTACAGCAGTACAGTGCACTATACTGTACTGTACTGTACTGTGCTGTGCTGTACTGTACTGTACCTGCTTTACAATAGTGTAATGTACTACTCTGCACTGCACTTTACTGCACTACACTGTATTACACAGTACTTTACTGTACTGTACTGTACTGTACTGTACTGTACTGTACTGTACTGTACTGTACTGTACTGTACTGTACTGTACTGTACTGTACTGTACTGTACTGTACTGTACTGTACTGTACTGTACTGTACTGTACTGTATGGTGCTGCGTTCGGCTGTGCTATGCTGTGATGTATTGTTCTGTACTTTGCCGTACTGAACAGTACTTTACTGTGGTGTGACGTGGTATGGTTTGGTGTAGTGTGCTGTACTGTACTGTACTGTACAGTACACTTCGTGCCCTACACTACTGTAGTGCACTGCACTGTAGTGCTCTGCACTTTGCTGTGCTGTGCTGTGATGCGTTGTGCTGTATCGTAATGTACTTACTGAACAATTATGTCAAGTGATGTACTCTACTATACTCTAAGCTACTGCGGTATGGTGTGGTGTGGTGTGGTGGGGAATAGTGTATCACACCGTACTTTAATACAATGTACTGTACTGCACTGTGCTGTACTGTACCACGCTGTACTGTACTGTACTGTACTGTACTGTACTGTACTGTACTGTACTGTACTGTACTGTACTGTACTGTACTGTACTGTACTGTAGTGCCGTGTACGGTTTGGTGCTGCGTTAGGCTGTGCTATGCTGTGATGTACTGTTCTGTACTTTGCCGTAGTAAACAGTACTTTACTGTGGTGTGACGTGTATGGTTTGGTGTAGTGTGGTGTACTGTATTGTACTGTACAGTACACTTCGCGCCCTACACTACTGTAGTGCACTGCACTGTAGTGCTCTGCACTTTGCTGTGCTGTGCTGTGATGCGCTGTGCTGTACCGAAATGTACTTACTGAACAGTTCTGTCAAGTGATGTACTCTACTATACTCTAAGCTACTGCGGTATGGTGTGGTGTGGTGTGGTGGGGAATAGTGTATCACACCGTACTTTAATACAATGTACTGTACTGCACTGTGCTGTACTGTACCACGCTGTACTGTACTGTACTGTACTGTACTGTACTGTTACTGTACTGTACTGTACTGTACTGTACTGTACTGTACTGCTCTGTTCTTTCTGTATTGCATTGTACAGTAATGTATTGTACCATGATGTGATTCACTATTCTATACCGTAAGGCTCTATTGTAACTTGTCCCGCACTTTTCTAATGTCCGAGCTACGAGGCGTTGCGTGTACAATACAGATATGATCGTCATTTTTGACGGTGTATGGGACGCCAGGAATTACTGGCAAACAACTAGGTTAAACAGACCTGTGTAATCAGTCCTTGTTGATAGGGGTGTACCGTCATCTTGAATGGGCGTGACCGTCAAATGGAAACCCTTAGCAACGTTTGACCCGTCTGATCTGAACTTTAGGAATATTCGCCGTCCAGTTGTTGTAATTGACCCTTGCGTCTTGTTCCCGCAATATTTACCGAGAGGCGGACCAGTTCCGTCGCTTCCGTCGAACACTGTCAGGCAGTCCTTCTTACATTCCTCTGACATTTCCAACTCAAAATCTGACAAGTTCAGCTAGGTAATGACATACCGACAGCAAGCATTTATTAACATGTGCTTCCTTAAAATGATATTTTGCACATCGTCTAGCATATGTCAATGTTTTTAACGATTGGAAACTAAGAAAAATATGCTAAATGATTTAAATCAAAAATAGTAAAATGAAATTTCAACAATAATTTTTAACGCGTAGTAATCTTACCATTATAAGTTGTCCCGTTCCCGCTATGTAAGAATATTCACATATTTTGTAGATCGGGTAATCTTTTGGGTAAAAAGGTGATTTGACATCTGTTATTTTGGTAATATTTGTCCGTTGATTGCATTCAACTGAATAAAAATGGAAAAAACAACAACAACAGCAAAATGAATTAGCTAAAAACAGACTTTCAAGCAGTGGAAAGGCAATTGATTTTGTGTGCTGTAATTTTGCCATATTAAAGCAAACAGCAAGACAAAAAAACCAAAAAAAACCAGAAACGGACAAGAAACAAACAAACAGACAGACAGACAAACAAACAAAAAATTAGAATGAATTAATGAATGAATAAACAAACAAACAAACAAACAAACAAATACAATTATATGTTATCCGGAGCTCTTTACATATTCCATATAAAGTAATATTATTGTTTTACAAAAATGAAACCCTTGTAACGTCATTCAAATATTGATTTCCCTACATTAAGATATTGCCTATATTTCTCACCATCATAGAAGTATTTTCCAATGAATCCCGGAGCACAGACACATTCGTATGATGTCCCATTCTGTACACACCTCCCGTTATTTTCACAGGGTTGTGTAGGACAAATCTCGCCGTCTTTACCTGCTTCGCGATAGTCAGAGTAAGAAATACAAATGACTCAACATTATTTGTTATTCATGTAGTAACACAAAGAAATAACACGATTGGACTAATTTGGGATAATTTTACGGTGAAATAAGGTCGTTTTAACCTACAACTGTAACCTAATCTGCTTTTCTTTTGAAGTTACACACTTGTTTTTATGAGTAATTTGTAAAAATTGCAAAATTCAGCTAAATGGAACCAAACAATTTTGAGAAATTAAAAAAATATAAAGATCAAATTATCCAAAATTAGTTCCAATCGTGTTAAATATTTCTGTTTTGACATCAACATCTACTTTTTTGGGTAGAACACATAAGAAAATTGAAAGGTTCACACTTATCACTCTACTCTATAGAGTTGAGTCGTCTTAATTTTTTTCTGGAAACAAAGGACGATAGGCATTATTAACATTCCGCTGATGTTGTAGGAGGGCTTGAGGTTATAAGTGACGATTGCTATTATTCTCAGCGCGTCTTCACGTATTCCAAACTTGGTCAATTAGGTTAGTGTGCTATCGATAACAAAATAGGATAAATAAGCTATCCCTGCAACTTACCTGTTACTGCATGCAATAGATTGATAGAAATTGACCTTTTTTATGAAGTCCATATTGTTGTCGCATGTACGAATATGTCTGAGTAATCCACCTTTAATGAAGCATCTGGAGGTGGTGGCAGATAAATATCGTCAGATGGTTTTGTGCGGGTTTTAAAATCGAGCCATCTCTCTCGATTGCGTCTCTGACATTTGAAGACCACAAGGTCAGGGTATGAGATTTTGTCGATAGAATGTTCAATTATGAATTTCCAAGTTGAACGTAGGGTACAGGGTGTTGCACTCCTCGACAAATTTTCTGAATGTTAGAAGTTGATGATCTGTTCCTGGGTAAATCATGAAAATGTCACCTTTTAAATTTCCATACGAATAATTGACAGGATTTTGGATTTCAAATAATTTTATCCGTTTCATGGTATTTATATCAGCTATTTCTGGTGAGCCCATGCTGCATCCATAGATTTGTTTGTATTTTTTTCAGTTGAATTAAAATATGTTGCATTTCAGAATAATCGACAATAAGGCTTTCGTGTACGTTGTAGGTGTTTTTTTTGTATCGTATCAGTTGGCTGGTAATGTTTCAGAGTTCAACGCTACGATCGCTGCATTTATGCCTTCATTTTTAGCATGTTTCTCTACACTGATACCACGTCTAATGTTACCAAAATAGAGTTTGCTTGTATTTTTATTGATTCTTACTAGTTAATGAAGTTTTTTTGTCCCTGACATATGTAAGTCGTCTTTGGACGATTGGCCTCATGACAAAGTCTAGAAATTCCGAGATTTGGTTTATTGGGCTTGAGCAGCCATTTCTATTGAGACGTTCGATGATGATCGCTTCTACTGCTTGGGTTTTGTATATTTTTGGCAGGAGATACCATCGTGGTGTACAGATTATTCTACTTATGGGAATGGGGAAACGGTAAATCACCTCGTCAATGATCTTCTTGTCGTAGATAATGATTTCATGTACAATATCAATGTCGTCAAGTGTAATAGTGTACATTTCGCAGCTGTCTATGACTTTCTTTAATGTCATTGTGGTATTCACATTTGCTATGCCTCTTCCTTTAATGATGGGTTTTATTGAGATTTATTTGGTTTTAGACGGATTGTTCAGAGCAGTCTTTTCTGCTAGAGTCATGTTCTTTCTGATGTGGGTTGCAAATGAAATTTCCTCAATCGATCTAAGTTGCTTCGAGACAGTTTTACAATTTTAGGGTTTTTCCGCTGTTAGTAGTGTCGAACATGGACTTATCTTAGAACAGATGTCGGATTGATTGATTGTTTGTTTCTCATGATGATGCACAATCTTATGATGCGAATAAATTTGTCGATATATCATACGACAATTTTTCTGTATAGGCACTTCGGAGAGGGAATAAATTTTAAGCCTTTGCAATGCTTTGATTGAAACATTTGTTAAGGTTTGACTTGCAAGATCGCTGATGAATCTGAAAATCTTTCTGAGTTCTTGTCTTTGTTTAACCTTCCATATCTGTTTATGTTCTTCCTGTCATTTTTTATGTTTTTTTGTTTTCCATAGAGCAAACGAGACCAACAATGAAAGGCAGAGACGTTTACATAAAATTCACGAAAGCTGCAAAAAGCAAGCTAAGCTACCTTCAAAAGGCAAAAAAAGTATTCTCTTTGTTCATAAAACCCTGACCAAACGATCTTTTTTAGGCCAGCACATCGTCCAAAAAGAGAACTACTGTAGCACAAAACTATGTGTCTGTCATAACATATCGAGACATTAAAAACCAAGAAATTCAGCAAACGAAAAAGGCTTCTCGAAGCAAAAGACCAAAATCACAAACATAAGGCCATTTTTCAGGGACCAAGGTCACATGACCAGGGTCAAGGCATGATTTATTCACCGGTTCTCGCCATGTTTTTCGTTGTCATGAAATCACACTACTATTGATCTACTCACTACAACGTGACACTTTCAAAGGTAGAACCGATCGATGCGTAAAGTTGCCTTCATTTCCTTAATATTGATTCAGTTTTTCAGACAAAGGCGTTGTTAAATAATCAATAATTTCATATTAGTTTGTAATTTGTGTTGAGCTTATTGGCTAAGTTTTAGTACATTTATAATTTATTTTGAGTTTATGGATCATCAAGACAAATTGTACATTTACCTTTAAACTATCATTTTGTCATTGTACTAAGCATAGTGAACTTCATAATAGGCCATTTTGTAATTTTCGGTTGCCATTTGGGTTTTATGACGTAATCACAATAATTAATTTGCATCAATTATATATTTTGTCTGTAATTTTGGGCGTTAATTTCAGTTCAGGCACTCAAAATGCCGGAAACAGGCTTAATTAACTGTATTTGAACATTATCAGACGATATTATGGGGGATATTTTGAATTTGGTCGGCCATGTTGGCTTTATGACGTCATAATGATAATTGATTTGCATCAATTTTATGTTTTATTTGTAATATGGGATATTTTGTTAGTTTACTCAAAAAAATTTTGAAAAACTGGCTGAATAAACCGTATTTTACCATTTTTAAGCAATATAAATGGCGGCCATTTGGATTTATGACGTCATCAAGCCTTTCCGGTGGCCCAAATTTTGGAGCAATAGCTAATTTTGATCTACATATAGGCCTATATGCGAACATCTGCAGCAAATTTGGCACTTTTGTCATCCGTGTAACGATATTTTTGTGAAGCCACCTGACTACAAGAAATCACACGATCAAGGCAGAGCAAATGTAGGTATACATTGTCAACATTGTAGAAAATGAACGTTCAGCAACTGTATAAATACTTACTTTCACGTCAAATGCACGAAAAAGGCGTTGCGTAATTTCCTATGGTTGTCATGAGAACTGCCTCTCCTTACGATCTCAGTGAAGATTTTCCTTGTCAGCAACGCATCTCCGTAAGCGGTCTGGTATAACATATCTATTCCAATTCTTATGTGCTTTATAGAATATATGTCTCTAATTCGTGTCAAAATAACGACGTTGTAGTTCCTGAAAGACGTGTATGCTGCCTTTATGTACTTGATGAGGGGGTTACGTGTTTCCATTTACAGTACGTCAGTTCGGGGGAATCCCCATTTGGGTGCAATTCGCATTGACGTGAATATTTGTATGTAGAACCTACGCGCATGCGTATACGTAGGCCATGTCTAAGCAATAACAGTTTCGTGTTTATCAGCAACTCATAATGCATTCAAGTGTCATTGAGGTCATACACAACTGGTCAGCAGTAATACTGTTTTCAACTTTAACCCACACACTGGTGACCCTGCCAGTGCCCTCACTGACATGAATGCCACTTAGTAGGGGGTGGATGTGCCAGACGTATAGCTTAGTCGATTAGAGAGTGTCACAAATGTGTTCAACTAACATGTAACGCAGAAGCTAATGCTAAAGGGAACTAGACCAGTACAACAACCACTCAAGTCTGATGTACACACACCGACACCTCACAAAGGTAGTATTGTTTTATTGAGTTACTTAACGACTGAAAAATAAATTACACACTATATGGAAACATCGCGTCCTGGTATTTTATTGGCTAATGCAAATCACATGACTACATCATGAAGTCTTGCTTTGTGAGAAACCTCAGAAAATTCATAAAGAAATCTTGAACATAATTTTAACCTGAGGTTGTTATGCATTTTCAGTTTCTACTCTGCATGATGGTTTAATTGATTACAGCTATCAAGATAGGAATACTGATTTAGTAGCAGTGATTATGCAGCATTGCCGTGGACGTGACGACGGCTATATTTCTGCAGTCGGGTCAACTCAACGAAATGGTAGTGAAGCACCACAAACGTCGTACCATGACCCGAGCAGACCCTATTCACAGCAATAGGCAGCGCCTCACAGTGTCAATGCGTCGTTATATACGTCCACGATATACCTCTCGGGTTCGACCTGTTCACTTCATATATGCACGCGCTATCGCGCGTGCATATATGAAGTGAACTGGTCTAAATCTCATGGTAAGCAGTAGCTGAGTGTGCCGCTTTATTGCTTAAATATTAAATGCAGTTGATTTTACTGTAACGGCTATAACGTTTATGAATTGAGTGTAGCAGCCTCTACGTATACAGTAATGCACGTGAATCTTCTTTTGCAACCATTCATTTTTACAGGTTACTAAGTAATACTTACAGCAAAAGGTGATGGAAATAATAATCTTACCATATTGATTGGTATAATAACTCTTGCTAAGTGGCAATTATCTTTACTAATAATCGTGTATTTCCTACTAAAATATTGAGGGAGGTTTGTTTCTTATCCGAAATCTATTTGTATAAATGATGCGGCAAGACTACTCCTTACTTTAGTTTTGAGATCGCAAGATCCAGCTAAAGATACAAAACGAAAAAAAAAAAAGGATTGCTTACATCCATTTTGTAATGTTTACTAGCAGGAAATTAAGTAGAATTCATTCATTTTTTCAGAAAAAATATTGTCAAGGAGACACGTGTAAGTCATGTTCTATATTTTCCTTTCTGCATTTGTAGCCGACTGTCATATGTTTGTATATTATTGATTTTTTGAAAATAGAGGCTTACGCGGGTAACTAACATTGTTACCCTAGCAGATGATAAACACGCACTGTGCTTTGTTTTTGCCTTAAATTCTGGAGGCGGGGCTCTATTAAATGAATCACATATATTATTACGTTAAATTCCACACCAGCATTTTAAGAAATACACAGACTACGGCTAATTGTTCTCAAAAATATACATGCTCATGAGGGCCGTATATAATATACATGGTCGTCGATCCATATTGCCTTAAACCTTATTTAAATTGAAAATATATCAAATTATAGTCTTTCAGGTTCACAGCGTCAAAGAAATCATCTTTCGATTGAGAATTCTTATGGACTTTGCAAATGTTGTGCCTATCTGACATTAGTGTACGCTAAATAACATATTTTAAAAATTATCGTTTCTTTCAATCATGTACAGTAGTAGGGGAAGATTCTCAACTACTGTCTGTGTTCAGATAGTGGATATTTCATTGGACATTTCAGAATGCTCTGCTGTTAATATATAATGTATTAGAACATCGATATACAAGATTTCAAATATATTTATTATTTTCACCTTCCTATACTCCTTCGAATTTGTCAGCAATTACTGGAATCGTTTTTGTCCTGCTTATCGTTATCGGAGTTGCTGTTGCTCTCGGATATTACTGGTACAGACGGAGGAAGAATTTACAGGTAAGGGGAGACTCAACTGCATTTTCATATACCCTTATGTGTACTTCTTACTTACAATAGCAAAGAATTTCAAATTACATCAAATCTGTCTGTCTTTCTATCTGTCCGTATCTACGACATCTCTATATCTATCTCTCCGCCAATTTTTTCCATCTGCAAGCTTACACATCTCTCCGTCTATCTGTTCGTCAATTCATCTATCTGTCCCCCAGTCTACCAATATCCGTGTATCTGTCTACTTACGAAACGTTCGACTGAAGTGGATTCTGAAGAGTAATGATCTTGTCTCTTTGGGAAAGCAGATTACCGTAGGAATGCAGTACCATTCGGTGAGGGCGCTATCCTGTGGCATATCTCTTGCAAACTGCTATCAGCGTTGTTTTTATTAGAGTATAATTGCATTCATTTCCAAATGTCTCCTATGATGCACCTTTGCACGAATTCATTTGTGCTGAACCTTAAATCACAACAAAAGTGTTATCCGTCACCGACAACAGCAACATCAAATCCAATGTCAAATAAGGTGTTGATAGATAAGGCCTATGGACATTTACACATGGGTTTTTGTTTTGTTTTGTTTTATTTTGTTTTGTTTTTTGTTTTGTTTTTTATTGACACTTATGTAAATGCCACTTACTTGAGAAAAAGGTTCACGGCACAGAACATGCTATTTAATAAAACAACGAGGTATTGGTTATTTATGACTCCTACATTGTAATTGGTGTTTGTCTCGTGTCCAATTTTCTAGTTATGTGAAATGCATCATGCATATTTAGTTTACATTCCTTTTCTTTTGACATTGATACATTTTTTGCACGGCGAACTTGCTGTAAAAACAGATCTTCTATCAAAAGATCGGCAAACTTGTAAGTTATCAAATATTTGTCTCAGAGGTGATGTGGAAATTGAGGCGATCAGAGTTAAAGAGATAACATTACATTCTGTGATATTTTGTTTTTATTTTACTCAACCGCAATCAAAAGAAAGGCGTTGATAGGTTTGTTTTGTTGTATACTTTCTGAAACCCCGCCTTTTATATTTAAATGACAACTCCAAGATTAAAGCACATTAACTAATAAGGAAGGAAGTTGGAAAAATATGCTGAAAGCTGAGGAAATGCCCATACAGTTTGAAGCCCAATGATATTTTGACTTCAATTCTGTCATAGCGCCGGAATGTCAGGAATCAAAAGGCAACCTTTACCACCCAATTAGTAAGAAAACTGAAGTAGCTAATTTACCATCATAGTGCTGAAATACATCGGGTTACAATTTACTGATTACGATAGAGATTTTTAAATTTTGTTTCTCGTTTGTTTTTAGCATCACACCCGCCAGCCAATACGTTGGTTTTCACCAGAAACGGTCAGTTCAGGTGAAAATTCAACAACATTCAACGTCTGGTCTTTGGTGTCGTACTGTGGGAGATCACTACGTTAGGTAAGTGTAGCTCGCAAAAGTACCAACCAAACATTTCAACTTGCCGGACGTTATCCAGTCTTCCAAATCGTTATCCTGCTAGCGACTTCGGGCACACAGAAACGTTGTCAAACGCCTTCTTGTATCGCGGCTGTTTTCCCTTTTTGATATTCAATTTTCCATCAACTTTGGGTATGTCGTTATGTTTTTCCGATTGAAATAAGGTAAGACACCATACCCAACTGCCAAAACGTGACCAAAGTGAGGGAGTTCATTTCAAAGGGATTTCGAATGAAGAGACCAGCTTATTGTGACGCTAAAACTGTAAGTAATGACCAACGAATGGAAAAGGCTTGCATAGATGAAAAGTGGCAGTTCTCGTGATGTATAATCACACAGTGAAAACTACAAAAACAGAAGCCAATTTGAAATTTTGTTGATAAATCGCTGGCACTAAATCATTAAATAACTGTGAATGTGCACGGAAATACCGGTTTATATGTTTTTTACTGATTTAATATTTTCTTAAACGAATGTTACTCGGAAACTCCATGAGGAATTCCTCACTTTTGCTGAACTGGAAACCTATTTTTTTTACGGTCAAATGCAGGCAATTGCCACGTAAATACCCTGCTGTGTTTTGATAAGGCACACAGATTGTGTTTTGCACATATGGCCATGGACATACATATTTCGAAAATGTGGTCTCATATCAGCGAAAGTGCGATAACCAGACATTTAAATTATCATGACATTGACCTTACCTCCACCAACAGGTACTCCGTCATGACGAGGTGCTGGTCGGAAAACAAAACCGAGCGACCGTCCTTTTCCAAACTCGTCATTGAACTTGAAGGCATGGCTAAAAGCAGCGAGGTAAATGTTTTTTTTTTTCACTGCTAAATATGAGCGGTTCACTTGTGTCGAGCAATCGTCCCGTTCTTTGTGGCTTTTCCGATTTGAGTAAAGGCAGTTTTATCCTGCAAGGGAGATCACTGGTTGATGTTACTGGTCTCTAGTACATTAACTCTGATGCGAAAATTTGATAGCAATTTAACAACTTTTTTTATTAAATTGCAAATAGGAAACTTTATGATTTCGTCCCTCAGTAGTAGGAGCTATGGCAAACCAGAGGCAGTATCAACAACATTTGTCATTCCTTGCATTCCAGGTTTTCATAGACGTCAAAAAGGCGTGTGCCGACACTCCAGACTATAAGAAGGCAGCAAATGAAAAGTGTTATGAAACAAAGTGATGGCACTGTGCGATTGGTAACCGATGGACGCTGAGTTTATTCGGCAGAGATCAGTGTGTACGTGACAATGCAAAGACAGACATTTGAACGTCAGATCAGAAACTGCATAAGGCAATATTCTTACAGACCCTACCTTCATGATGGATTCATCTCACATAAAATTTATTTTTGGAGAATACGTATACACACACACACATACATACATACATACATACATACATACATACATACATACATACATACATACATACATACATACATACATACATACATACATACATACGTCCTGTTCGCGATATGAACGGAGGGTAAACGCATACATACTACATACATACATACATACATACATACATACATACATACATACATACATACATACATACATACATACGCAACTTACATAATATCTCAAAATTACTCACTCATGTGACGTCATCAATGACGAGAGAGAACTTCTGGCAGATAATATATTTAGCACATTCATAGACCCACTTTTTTATTTGTAATACAAAACTGCTTTCAAGAGTGAAGTAAGCACGTCCTTTAATGTTTTATTGTGGCGCGATGAGGCTGTGTAGTTGTAGTTGTTCAGGGTCACCGACGCACAGTCATCTCACAATTGTGTCTAGAACACACTTTATGTAAAAAGGTGAATATGTCTGTGTGTCATTATCAAACGCTAATAGAAGGACAATGATCTATTGACGTCAGATACACAATTTATTTTAATGTAAAGGTCTTTCTTTATAAATACTACGAAATATATCGTTTCTATGCTGACCTGACTACACTTTGCTTATTAATTCATTTTTCATGTACAATGTCTGCGAACGATGTGCACCGAAGTCGGTAGATTGTCCTCCGATAAATAATCTAGACTTGAGTTGCAACATTACAATATGAATAAAATTGCTATTAAAATGACTCTTTTCTTGTTGGGTTTCTCACAACGAATTACACATGACAGTCTCTGCAACAATATGACCACTCCTTATCTTGCACGATGCGCTCACATTGACAAGACCGAGAACTGGAATACTTATCTCCAGTTTCGGCGGGCATATCACTGCAGGTTGTAACCTGGCACACTGGCGACGTTTGTTCAACACTCACAAGTACAGTACAGAAGCAAGGCGTCGAAAGCGCGCTGTAAAGAAGTCGACAGAGACAGTCCTTCTAGATCAGTTACAGTGATAAAGACCTTTGCAAGTGAATCAACTGACAGTAGCAACTGAAATCCTGTACTGGATATTCGTCGGTTTTTAATTTTTATACCGCATCGTTCAGAATTACGTCCCTGTTCTGTGAAGTCATTTGACATGAAGTTTAGTTTTGCCGATCTGAAAATGGAGCGTTTCACATTGGCGACTCTACCTGTGAATATAGTATATGCTGTGACCGGGTTGTCGACACATAGGCTTGGACAAAGCTGATTTTGTTCGATTTCATAAAATAAATAACACATGAAAGAATAAACCAAACCTTTGACGCACGATTTTGAAAAACAAATAATATTTTACCGCTTACGTTGTACCTTATTTTATTATTTTTTTTTTAAATATATATCCATTACCTTCTCATGAACCCCCTGCTCGAGTTGTATCATCAAGTATTTACATTGTTGAAAATTAATTTAGGTGAAAACTGTGCTTTATTGCATATATACCACAGTTTACTTGCATCGAAGCGCGCGCGTACTACTGGTATTTGCACCGCAGTGCAACACCAAAAACATTATGCCATTCCTTTATGTTAATTTGTATTTACTATTTTTGACCCAGAACTATTTTTTTGTAAACACAAAAATTGTCGTCTCCAAGATTTCATTTCACTGTGGTTCTATGCTAGTTATCGTAAAATGGATGATATTACCGATAAAAACTACGAAAAAGAAAACTGCAAGTACTTATCGTAGTGTGAGGATGATTTCATTATCCGGAAGAGCAGTTTGTCGTCAGCGAAGCAAAAGCATTCACAATGGGCGATGTCGGCGTAGCCACAGTATCGTGTGGTTCGATACACGGTGGACGCCGTGGCCATGTGGCCACGTCGGTTATCATGTATCGAACCGCACGTAACTGTGGGCGCAGCGGAGCCAATTAAGGTAGAACGCACCTCGGGGACAGACATTCGGACTCTCAAACTTTTACAATTCTCTTCTGATATACCACATGTGGGGGTTCATTTTAAAGCTCTTGGTGAAAGAAAAATTTTCACCGGCTTAGTTTTTCGAAATTCGAAAATTTTTATTTTTCTCCATAGAGTTAACACAGGGATGGCGGCCATTTTGAATTTCTAATATCGGAAAATCTTGGGTAATTTGTTTCTCTAGTACCAAAATTTGCACGGTGACCCCCTATTTTTATTCTTGATTTTGAAAGAGAATGATTAAAAGATTCCTTGAGGAAAGTTAGAGCAAAAGTTTAAGTCTTTCACTTTCGAGGTGCATACTACCTTAAACAGTAAATATTTTCAGAGACGTTTTGCCACTAGTTTTCTCCCTGTTTTCAATCCTTAAGAATATTAAGAAAGTCATTTTTGATGTGAAGTTTAAATTTACTCTGTGCTTGTGTGACTTACATGCTAAACATTGAGCGCTTGTGTGCCACGGTGAACACTGAAATTTGATCGTTCGACAAGTTACGTTTGCCGTAACTTACTCTTAAAATTTCCATAAAAATCGTTGAACTGTTATTTGTATCGATCAGTTAGAAGAATTTCAAGCTCAAAAGCGTTCCAATTTCAAAGTTCTCTTCGTTTGACTATCTATGGCAAGTTGCTACGTACGTATGTGTTAGCGATCGCAAGCAGAGTTCGAGCTCTCAGACGTCATCCTTGACAAAAAAAGTAAACAATGGTTTAGCCAATCAAAATAGAGGGTGTGGCACCGATGACCAATGAAAAGTGAAAGCTGATTCGATACCTCATTGCAGTGCGTGGTATCAATGTTTCGTAACTCCGCAGGGTCGAGCTGAAGCTCTGATAGATAAGTAGTACGCGCGACAAATCTTCGGTTCTCTCAATGAATGATGCTAATAAAAGATAGAACATATGTAATAATAACAGAACCTCATGGTCATGGTGTTCTGTCATAGTATCGCACACGTAGCAGAGGGATATTTATTTTTGCGTCTCGACCTAGCAGGTCGCGCTTTTTAATCCATGAAATAACTGACATCATACAAAATGATACATAGGTTAGCCAATATTTGAAATTAAGAATAGCCGCCATCTCTGCGTTAACTCAATCGGGAAAAATTAACTTTCGATTTCACAAATATAAGACGATGAATATTTCATTTACTCGAACGATGTTGAAACCACTTATAGAATCTGAAAATCTACGACGGTAGGAGTCCCTCACCAGACGAAGACTCTCAAGACGCGTATTCAGTTTGACTCCTTTAAGGTAGTAACGCTTTGACAGTTACAGATTTTAAACTTTGCTCAACTTTTCCTCAACGAACCATTCTTTTTACAGATCAAGAATAAAAGTAGGGGTCACCGTGTAAAATTTGGTACTGGAGACACAAATTACCTAAGATTTCTCGATATTTGAAATTCAAAATGGCCGCCATCCCTGTGTTAACACTATGGGGGGAAATAGAGTTTTTTGATTGAGTAGATGACTTGAGTTAAACGCGACTGTCTCTGTTTAATCTCTGACCAATTATAACGTCTGCACTAATTTGCATTTCACCTTAGACGTCATAGACCGTAAGACACTGGACGACGTTGTGACAGGTCGATTTTGACTTTGACACCTCGCTTATCACCTCGCATTTCAACTGGTAAGACAATCTTGGCTGATGGCGTTACGATATTCCGTAAAACGCGACAAGGTTTAGCGTCTGCTCTTTCAAACCTGTTGGTTTGGATGTGACCGCTGACATATAAAACTGATAATCAATATTTCAATTTTGCAAACGTCAAATGCGATAATGATAATACATTTACTTATTATTCACGTGCTGGAATACAAGTCAAGTTTGTTTTATCTTGGTTCTTTGCGGGTTCAAGGAATTCCATGATGAGTACTGCGAGTGCTTAACATTGATATATAGGAAGATTTTTTAATTGATTTTTATTCATGTGTTGATATACTATTGTTTACACAGGGTTCGTCAGCCTGTATCATAAAGCTCTACCCAACTCTTCTACTAGACATTTTAATATCTTGTATCACGACTGTATTATATTGCAGTGATCCTATTTTGCATCAACTTTGATTGTTTATTTTGATTGAAAAACTAACACACAATACCGGACTGCCAAAAACGTGATTAAAGAATTTGGGATGTACAGACAAGCTTACTGTAACGCGGCTGTGAGTAACGACTGACAATGTTGCACTTAATGAATAGATCGACACAAGTAAGACATTCAGATAATATGTAAATCGCGTTAACTGTGGTTTATGAATATAATGTACATGTTTGCAGAATAAAAAAATAATGGACAAGCAAGCCAACAAATGGACAAACAAAAACAATCAATCAAACAAACACACATTTATGCTTTATTATTTTTGGCCACAGTCCCTCAACTGTGTGAAGGGACTGTGTATTGACATACAATTGTTCACACACAAGTGAACAGTCCCCCTTGCGGCATTGTTTCAACGAGGTTCAAGTTCTTTAGTCTCTCTCAAGTTTATTGTTGACTAAACATATCGGATGTGAAGCTCTTGGTCTGAAAACAAAGACAATGATAACGTGCTAATGCAAGAACTAGACCTTGAAAACGCACGTGTGTTTGCACCATGGTCAACTTTCATATAAGCTTAAAGATGTATACATACATACATACATACATACATACATACATACATACATACATACATACATACATACATACATACATACATACATACATACATACATACATTTTTCTATTGGGAAGACATACAATCTGGCTTTAAAGGGCGAAGTAATCTAGACCTTTCTTCTGTCAGTGTTGTGGTATAAAATTACGTCACCTATACAACACTTATCACAATAAACACAAAACCACAAGAACATTGCCACAATTGATTTTGCTTCAATCTTTTGTTACTTCATTGGAATACAATAAACTAATCTACATGCGCTAGTAGCAGACTTTAAAATAAAAATCTTGCGAGTGTATATAAAATAGCATTCTCAAAACCCTAAAATGTACAATTTTGGTAAAACAACGCTAACAAATGAACATGAACCTCTAAACAGGAAAAATAATCAGATGACAATCAATACTGACAGAAAGTAAAATGTCTCTGTTAGTATCGATCGCTGCTCTGAATATCTAATATATGACGTACAGTTCTTAAAGAAGCATAATAAGGAGTTCAATTCCAGAAAGATAAAATAGTACACCTTCATCAAGGAGATATAGCTCTGAAATATCTGACTATTGTAAAACAGCTGACTGTTGGTTAAATTTTCAAATTAAAGTACCTAACCGCATTCTGAAGTCACCTAATATACTACGAATAGAAAAGTGCGTTTGACTTGTATTACGTATTACCATGATTAAAAGGTACAATACAATGAAAAATAGTATGCGGGATTCAGAAATGTCTTTATCCGATAGATAACAGTTCACCAAATCATTTACAAACAGCAAAGAAAATACATGCAAGTCAAAAATTACAATATTCTGAAATAGAACATATTTGTTTGAAAGAATCATTATATTGGGACAACTCTGAATACTTTGTTTAGTTGATTAAAACTAATCATACAAAACATCATCGTCTGGAAATATCTATATCTATAATGGAGTGACGAGAAATACTGTGAAAAATGGCATCACATATATACGATTAACGTCCGACAAATTAAATACTACATAAAAAACTACAAAATATTTAATATTTCATACACCATAATTCAAGTATAAACAATGTTCAGCTGTAAAGTATTGGGTACACACGAAATAACTAATGGTAACACGATTGGAACGAATTTGTGATAATTGGATTTTCATAAAATTTAAATTTCTCAAACGTTTTAGGTGCCAGATAGTTTAATGTTGCAATAATGAAAATTATTTATAAAAGAAAGTGTGTAATGTAAAAAGAAAAGCAGATGACATCACATTTGTAGATTAAATCAACATTACTTCACCATCCAATTATCCCAAATAGTTCCAATCGTGTTTGTTAGTTTTGAATGCATTAGTGAATTTTAATATTGAATGCATTACTGTGTTAAAAACAATGAACATAGCTAGCTGTGCTACACATACTTGGTAAGCGTAGAAGGAAAAAGTAATTTGAAATAAAACCAAACAAAATCCACAATCCAATAAAGTGCCTTGATATACACTCTTGTCAACGTATCTTTTAAACCGCGTTAAAACTGTGGAACTTAGAAATACAGTCCATTACAAACATTAATAAGTTAAGTGCCCTTTGCCCTAAAGCGAATATAAAACCAACCTGACCAGCCTGAAAGAAGAAATTGCAAGAGCGCCACCTATCATGGGCCATTTTACAAGCGTAAGATTTTACAGTAATGTCAGTAACTCTGTTGTGCATCTCATAAAAAAGAGAAAATTTTCAAAAACTTGAAATAATTACACACGTCCTGAAATCCATTACCAATTTCTTAATCAGTAACAATAACATCAATGGTTTCACAAATATGCAAATTAGAACGGCGAGATTTCTCATGACTACTTTGTCTATGGTGAAAGCTACTAAATGATCGAAGCGTTAGCCTTCAGTAAAACAACATCTGACGGATTGCCAGCAGAAGTCATCTGTAGATGTAGGCCTGAAATTTATAAATGTGACGATGTTATAAGAAATTGGAAATAATTATCCTGACCAAGATGAATATCACAGGAGGTGTACATTGTGAAGAAAAAGATCTGATGAGTTTCTTTCTGAAATCGAAATAAATATGAGAAGATTTCACAGCAATGCTTTGATGAATATTTTACAGTGAATAAAACAGCTATTGCAATGCTGTACAGAATTATTGATTATATACTCTAAAAATATGAAAATTTCAACCAATCCTGATTTTTCAGAAAAGTGAAATTGTTTGTAATTTCTGTGTCAATTACAATTGCGTCAACACAAACTGAATAATAATTTACAAAATGTTGACTTAGAAAGCTATACAAAATTTTAAGCTATAGTTTCATTTAGATGATTTTCATTTAGATGATTTTTAATTTTCTTACATCAAGAAAAGAAATTCTACTCAAAATATGACCCATAAATGTTAAATATTTTTCGAAAAATTATTGAAACTCTTCAAAACAAAATGTCAACCAATGACTTTACTTCTAACATTTCTGCATTTCGTACATCAAGATAAGATATTATAACCCGAACTTTGTCAAGAAAATTGGAATATTTTCTCGGAAAAATTAAATAATTTACATTGTTAATGTCTAATAATTACAGCCAAACAAACTGGATTACATTTTCTTCACATTTTACAAAATAACTCACTCTTAAAAATGCCCCAACTTCATCCAAGGGCTTCAATTTCACTTGGAATCATTTCCTGGCATCATATCTCGAAATTCTAACCCGAATTTTTTTGAAAATATCGAGTTTCGATGAATAATGGGGACAATTGTGTCATTTTGGTTTTGATGTGTTTGTAGGTTGTACAGTTTTTGCTGCAGTATTTGCATTTACTATCTTCTCAGATTTCTTTCTTGTAAATGACCTTGACAGTGCCGCTGTCATCTGAATAAACTATTCTACCGTCTGTAAACACTGCAATGTAGTAAGGGATTCCATCTACAGTAACAGTTTCCCGGTATTCACCCTGTCTATCAAATTTCACTATCTTCCAATTATCTGCCACATAAATATTGTCTGCATTGTCAATTGTAACTCCCCTGGGTAATCTAAGTGATCACTTCCAAAATTATTCAATATTTCAAGATTACTTTCCAAAACATAGATACAATTTTCATCGCCCTGACATGACACGATGAGTTGACTTTTGCTACTCATGGTCAGAGAGAAGGGCTGACTGAGGTCTCGACTTGAAATAATATCCCCATCTCCATTACATTTGATTATACATTGTGCATTGTAGTCTGCTATGAAAACATTTCTGTCTTTATCAACAAATACACCAGTAGGATGTTCCAGTTTACCCATTGCTATTTCTTTTTTCACTCTACTCTTTTGCATCACTCACTACAATGCATTTGTTGTCTACATCAGCTGTGTAATAGTCACCATTGTCTGCCATATTTATGTTTGTGGTGTAAATATCTTTGGTAAGCCATGAACTGTGACAGATGTTAGAATCTGTGCAGTGTCTGCTGTTACTGTCTTGACACTGCCAGGCTGGTCATCAGGTCCATGGTCACAGACAACTACATGTCCATTCTGATTTATTGTCAAGCCCTTTGGCGAAAAGACTGATAATCCCTTGCCATCGCTTGACAATAAAACCATAGCAGTGTTGTACAGTGGTTTACCTGTAACACAAAAAATCTCAAATTAGCTGAATGGTCAACAGTTCATTAAAACGTGGTTTTTTTGACATGAAAGTAACGATTTCTTAAAATATAGTGTTCTATAGGTCATTTCTCCCACCTATGTCATGAGTTTAATCAGTCCCGAATATTCTTAAGACTATTTACGGTCATTCGCCTCCATGTCCTTGAATTAAATTAGTCGTGTTTACTAAAAGTGAAGATATTTTTAGAAAAGCAATAAAAGTTGCACGTTGTTCTTATATCTTATATAGTCATTTAAGTATAAATAAGGGGCAGTACAGATTTTTAGACGGACTGTTCGGGATCACGTCACAGAGTTTACTGAAAGACCTTTACTCTCATGTTGGATTTATTCTGTGAGCTTTGCGCGGAGAAACCTCAAGCCTGCAACCAATGGACTTCTCAATCATAAGACTGTCTGACTCAACTCTGGAGCGTTGTGTCGTCCCAGCTGAGACAAGTAGCCTGTAAACGTAACACTTTGTATTTATTACACAACTTTGTTGTAAATTTTTTGTAAATTGTACTCAAAAAATCACGGACTAGAGAGGTTTTCTGACGTAAAGGAAATAAGGGGCTCGTCCAGGAGAGAGCACTCGACACTATTTAGCCAGCCTTTGCCAATTTACTGTACATTTTGAAGTCAGCAAGTTTTCATTGTGGCAGAATTAAAGCCATACGAATTTATGGAGGACCATGATCAGAACACATTTGCTTCTCTCAGAAAGGATAACCTGATTAAATTGGCCAATTTCCTCAAGGTAGAACTTCAAGTCTTAAGCGCAGGAAGGAAATTCGGTACAATATTTTGAAACATTTAATTAGTTTTGGCAAATTTGAGAAAGAGCTTTAAAAGAATATGTGTCTGAGTCTGCCTTTGAACTCTACAAAGTACTTACTGATCAACGACTTTATTTGACCTAGTAACAGTAACTGGAGTTTGCTATACATACTTGTGCCAAAAACTAGTGCAAAGCTACCTCATGTATGTGTACTGACTACAGTAAAATGAAGTCTCACAAAGACAAACACTTTCCCTGTCCCGAGGATTGATGACTTTATCGATCGAGTCGGAAATGCAAGTATGTGACAAAATTTGATCTACTAAAGGGATTTGTGCAAGTCCCTCTGACTGATCGTGGTCGTGAAATATTGGCCTTTGTTACAATAGACAGATTGTTCCAGTAAAAGGTAATACCATTTGGAATGAAGAACTTGCCCAAAACATTTCAACGAATGATAAACAACCTCACATCCGGATTAAAAGGATGTAAAGATTACATCGATGACGCTGTCCTTAACAACGACACCAGGGAGGAACACATCAAAGTCACGCGGAAATTGTTTTAGAGCACTGAGCAAAGCTATGTAGACTCAACGTCGCCCAATATGAGTTTTGTTGGGCAAGCGTGACCTACCTTGGACAAATTGTAGGACAGGGTGAGGTAAAACCTGTCAATGCCAAAATCAGTGCCGATACTAGTTTTCCAATATAAAATTGCAAGAGACAACTGCTACGCTTTCTCTGTATGACGGGCTACAACAGGAAATTCTGTCAAAGTTTCTCCACCATTACTGACCTTTAGAATAGCTTACTTAATAAAATTAAAGTTTGTTTGATCAGAACAATGACAACAGGCATTTGATAGACTTAAAGCCGTACTTAAAAGTGCTTAAGTCTTGTTTGCACCAGATTTCAATTTGGCTTTCAATTAGCTGTAGATGTTAGAGATGTGGCTGCTGGTGCTGTTTTATTGCAACAGGATATCCATAGGAAAGATCATCCTGTCTTCCTTTTTCAACTCAAGTTTAAAAATATAGCAGAACAAGTACTCTACAATCAGAAAAGTGTTTGTCTTTGATATTAGCTTTACATCATTTTTGGGTTATGTTACTTCTTCAATCAAAATATAGTGGTTATGTTGATCACATCACTGTTGATTTTCTGCAGAAATTAAAGGCAAACATAACAGATTGTTATGATCGACTTTACTGTTACAGGAGTAAACCTTGACATTAGACATTTCAAGGGCAGAGAAAATTTGATTGCAGCGTGCTGCCTCCTTCGTATTTAGAGTCTTTTGCTGTTTACACTTTTAATATTACTTGTGTTCTAAGAGACACTTCTCTTTGAACAAATTTCTTTTTTTGAAGAGGAATGTTATGTAGGTCATTTTCCACAACCCAAGATCTTAGTTTAATTGTCAAGAAGATTCTTAAAGTCATTCCCCCTGAACCCTTCAATTAAATTAGTCATATTGACTTTAACTTAAGATGTTTTTAGAAATTTAATTAACATATCAATAGACATTCTATATTGTTCTTATATTCTCTCGATCTAATTATTCAATACATATAGGGGCATCACTGTTTTTCAGTTAGAGTTTAAGATCGCTTCAGCAGTGACTATTTCAAGACTTTTCAATACTTTGACTCTCACGAAGAATTTATTCTGTGAGATTTGAAGGGATCAACCTCAAGCCTACAAGCCAAAGGACCTCTCAGTCATCAGTCTGTCTGACTTATCTCGAGTGCTTTATGCCATCCCAGCTGAGATTATTCGCCTGTAAGCTTTTACAGTGTGTACTGTGTCCCTTGACTTAGTGATAAGTTTTATTTCTTTCAGAAACATTTTAAAAAAGAATGCTTGACATCTCCGGTTTTTCTGATGTAACAATTTGAAAATGCCTGGTCGGTTCATCTGAATTTATCTATCTAAATTTAATTCAAAACCTCTGCTTTGTGTCAAAGACCTATGTCAGAATGTGGATAAACAGATAAGTATGATAGCGCACTGAGTGTACACGAAGCAATTGTATCACTATAAATGTTTAGAAATCGCCTAATTAACATTTTGTTGGGTTTTATGTGCATTAAGCACATTGAAGTATATTAAAATTATACAAAGATTATCAGCATTTACATATTGTATAGAACAAACCGATTTGCTTTGTGGTTAAGATTAAATAAACTGTTCGACTCAACTCACCAGATACCAAGGAAATATCAATGTATTTATGATAAACTGAAAACCAATGGGATAGTAACAGCAAGAGGCGTCATGACCCCATTAACGGTAATTTTTGTGCCAAATTATCTTTGATACATCTCGATAGTATGTTTTTAGTTTTTCCACATTGAAGGAATAAAGCGAGGTACACATGTTCTAACTGCTCAAATATATAAACTGTATCATGTATCTCCATACCTCTCTGGACCTGCCTCAACTGATGATAGACTTCCTTCTGTTCTTCAGGAATGTCACCGTCATCACGATTGCCTGGATACGCTCCTTTAGATTCTTATAATTTGAAGTCAAACTCTCTTTAGCAGTCGTTTTCCTTGACCTTTCCCTTATCAACTTTCTGAATCGCTCTATTATGTTGTTTGTCCTTTGGTAGGAATGGCATAGTCATGAACGATGTTCGTTACATAACCAACGAGTACATCGCCCTCTATCACCAGCGTTTGGTGAGGCTTGCCAGACTTTCTTGGACATAGAGGCGGGAACTTCTGGAAAGCCGTCATTAATTATTGTTTTGTTGCTAAGGCAATTTCTTCTTCATCGATTATGGCCCTAGTATCTTTGACGAACTCTACCTGATCAAAAACCAATCCGTGATTGGTATTAAGTTGTAATTCTGTCTTTATTTGAATCCAGTCATTTGCAACTTCATGAATTTCAGATGTTCTACCTTTCTCTTGTTTCTCTGACATTCCTCTTAGAATATCTCTGTCTCTAACTTTTTCTCTTGTCCTGGCCCGCTCTATGGTGACAGCGGCCTTTTTTCTCAGAATATCGGATTTGATTTTCTCATTTATCTCTTTGATGGCTTCAATAGACAGTTGGTGTATGTGTTCACCTGAATACAGAATAAATGATAATGGTAAATTATCGCCAATTTAATGACAACATTAAAACCATGTTGTTTAATGATGAACCCCTTAAAATGCCAAGTTCAACAGGAGGATTGTAATGTCATAGTCATATATTTTGACATTACCCAATTACTGGTCTTTTTGTAATATCAGAGATGAGTCTTTGCAGTAGAACAGGGTTAAGATCCTACAATGAACAATAAGAATCGACGACAAATTTGTTATAAATAATTTTTAATTGATCACCATTAATAATCTTAACTCGTTGCCATAAATCGTATTGAGTTTGGTCTATAGTGCATTTTCAATGCCAAAAGAAATTGAGGCACATCATCTCGGTCAATATTTAAGAGGTAGATCGATTATTTCAGAATATTTCCTTTGAAGTTTTCTATAATATGAAAAAAATATTCTATAACAATATTTATTATAAAATATATAAAAAATTATATTATTTCTATCGACGCATCTGCACATAATGCAATACATAATCTATAAAATACGAACAAGAACATTTTAACATGAACGCTCATCCACATATCTAATTCTCAGACAACATTGCAAAATGCCTCATGCACAAAGGTGGAGAAAGAAAGTGACCCGTCTCTCGAGTACAGCCTTCAAGCACAACAGGGATGTTTTACTCGTTTGACAACCAAGCAATACGAATCCATACAGTTGAACATACCTTCAATATCTGCCAATTCCTCCTGACAGAGCAGATACTCTTCATAGTCTATCGAAGTTCCTAAGGACAGGTAGAGAGCTCCGATTTCATCCAGCAGACTCTCAGAGAGGAATGTACTCTTCACCATCCTGTGAAGACTTCTACTTGAATAGTCACCCATCAAAGACTCCAGGGCTTCCAATGACTGGCAATCCATGATATAGGAAATGCTTCCTTTACGTGTATCATGTAACGCCATATGTTTATGGCGTTGGTCTAGTTGTTTCCCAACCAGTACAGCGTTTTCTTTTGTTTGTTTGTTGGAGTAGAAGGCAGTAGTAACTTCCCTCACAGTTTTCCCTTCCTGCGGAATAACACCGTCTGGTCTAACTTTATTTCTATCTGGCCTGAAACGGCAAACAAAAGATATCTCGAACTTATCTTTCACGCACTCATTTATTTAATAGGTACTTACAGCTACTGCCTGTATCAAAATGAAATATATCGAATTAAAACAACGTGGGCAATATAGCCATTCAGTTTAAAGGGCTTCTACACTGAAAGTAATGATAAAACATGTCGAACTACCAATCATTTGTTTTTCTCACTAATAGATTTGATACAGTCAAGAGATCCTTCCTACCTTGTTTTTATTGGATGAAATTTCTTCATTAAATTTGGCACTTTGAATTCACATATATGATTATCTGAAAGTCGACATATTCATTAAGTTGTGTTCAGTGTATTCCATTTGTCTCAATAGGACTTGTTTGTTGTTGTTTAGTTATATTTCAAATGACACTAGCATAATGTTATTTACTTACATGGTAGGCGCCTTCTCTTGTTTTTCTTTAACCAAAGGTGGTAAAAAGGAGAATCTCTTGACCGTCTTTTCTTGACATCTTGTTTGCCTGTTGAAAGTATTCCATGTTTATGACAGAAACATTGACTCAACCATTGAAATATGTCAGTCAGAATTGCTGTAAATCACAGCGTTTGACTTTCTAGGAGATAGTTCGCTTGTGTTACTAAACTTTGCAAGATCTGAACAGGATCTGACTAGAAAGGTTCCTTGTTGCGACCAATTTGTGAATTTGAAATTGTCTCTGCAGTTAACTTATGCATTTAAGAAACAACCGATGTGATCAGAGCATTCACCAAATCAGAGAGTAGACTGCGATTATAATTGATATTGGAAAAAAGAACTATCAACAAATTTCTATTCATGAACGTAAATATAGGTATGACTTTATTTCACTGCATTTAATGTAATCTGAATGATTATGTTACTCTACACAATATATTATTTTGCATGTATATCGTTATTCTTCGATGGTACCCAGATGATTGGCACATGTTTGCACTGGCAAAACTCCGCCTTTGTAGCGCAAATATGTACTTGTCCGAGGATGTTTTTCTCAGTAATGAAATATTAATCTACCACAAAGATACCATTGGATTACACTTCAGCCTCGTATATTCATCACGATCGCTGTGAAGTAGATTCCACCCTACAAAGTCACTCACTCCGTTTATGTACAGAACATGCTAATATTATATTGACCATGTCAAGTTATAGGCGTTTGCCCTCTAAGAACAATATTACGTCGGAAAACAGATCATCAGTGGTTAACAATCAGTGACAAATTGCGTCCACCCCTTCTGATGTCGTGATTGTTGATATAGCGTATTCTAAAACACTTGTTTTGACATTTTCGATTTGAAATGCCGATGATCTAAGTCGTCTTAGACTTAGGTCATCGACATTTCAAATGGAAAATGTCAAAACAAGCGTCTTAGAATACGATATATAAGAATCACGACATCAGAAGGGGTGGACGCAATTTGTCACGGATTGTTAACAGCGACTAAAGAAGAAATGTATTGAAAGCTGATTTTCAGCAAAAAAACTTTACACCCTCGAGACTTTCACAAATTTGAATGAAAAAATAGAATGAAAGAAGTGTGAATAATGCGCGCATTTACATATATGTATACAAACTTTAAAGTTGAAATAATCCGATTTTCTGCAGGCGTTCCACGATTTACGGAAAAGCATTTAGCATAGCATATTTACCGGTATTATATTCTGTGTCTTTCCTTCCTTTCTTTACGTAATGATCACTGCTTGATTGTTTTTTATTTTTAAGTGTAGACGAATTGTATCCCTCATTGTTTGCACCATCTGAAGAAGTCCAAAACTCACCTGTGAAAATAGTGCATCTTTTAGTTTTGGTTTGAAGTCTATGTATGGCAGACTGAAATACAAATACTCTCTTCTCTCTCTCTCTCTCTCTCTCTCTCTCTCTCTCTCTCTCTCTCTCTCTCTCTCTCTCTCTCTCTCTACCTTGCCGTCGTTTTCGTCCAGTACTTGCTTTTATATTACCGGATGATACGCCATCATTTTTTCCATCGCCTGTGTGCCTTCTTTCTTTTCCTGTACAATAAAATGAATTACATATACTGCTATCCGGTACTTATGCTAACAAAAGAATAGTCGTCATTCGCTCATGAAAATACTAGGCTCAGATATTATCCTATGAGATTTGAACAATGTCATTATCGTGAAGGTACAAAAGTAACGGGAGTTAGCAGTAATGCTAACTGCAAAACGTTATGACTGTGTTGTTTTGTAAAATTAAAACATTTCTCTTTAAGAAAGATATGCATCTTAAAATCTTCACACTGAACCAATTTATTATGATGCTTGAAAAACAGCAGAAAAAAATTTTAAAACAGAAAAGTTAAAGTAGTAATGTCGTTCAAAATGACTATTTTGTAGACATCATTATAATTTGGGGTGTACCTGTATATAGTTTATCCTCTTTCATTTCTTCTTTGGTTCTTCCGTCAGTCGTGCTTGACTTCTGGTCATCAACTTGACTCTCTTCGCCTTGCACTTGGGAGAGACGTGAAACTTAGTTTAACTTACTTTAAAATGAAATAACAGGCACAACAGCCCGTAAAAATATGCATATCTATTATATATATGCATGTTAATATATATATATATATATATATATATATATATATATATATATATTTTATATATATATATATATATATATATATAAGTAAGTAATAATATGTGTTTGAACTTTAATGCATCGTGCAAACTCAGACTGACAGCGAACTTGTAAATCGCTTCAAGTAAGTTAAAATAAATAATATCAGGTTTCTAACTTATCAAGTAATGTAATGTTTTGATATCAGAAAAAGTACACATTTTCAATGCTTGCAAATCTATGCTGTTAAACAAGCGCTCTGAGTTGGTTTTTAAGTGTCACCACTAAAACAAATGTTTTCTACCTGCATATAGAAAGGTACGCACAAACATAAGAAAGTGTAAAGCTAAGAATCCTTTCACTTCTGTCTGAAGATTGCAGGGTGCATGTCGCCCTCATAATCTCACATTTCTTTTCTTGATATCCAGACGTACTAGGAATATTTCTGTATTGCCTGCTGTTTCTGTTACGTGTTCTACCGTTGACGACACAAGATCTGCTCGGACGAGAATATATTCACATCAACGTGATGGTGACTGTCATACTATACTCTCATTGTCTGTAATATTCTCTTTTAACGTCGCATTTTCCTGCATTTCCAAATATCTTTGAATGTGCAATCATTCGATAAGTCTTTCTTTCTACATGTATTTTCTCAGTCCCTCTCCTTTGCCTTTTATATTTTATCTAATTTAAAAATCTAGACACATATATGCACGCTCATATCACACAAGCTCATTTATTTACTCATGCACTCAAAAGGCTGTGTCCTATATGCGTACCTTTTTGCTCAACAGTAATCTTTTCTTCCCTCATGGTTTTATTCTTTTCAGTGGAGGCGTCTTGCATGTCGGTGGTTAAAGTTGTAATGAAAGCTTCATTAGCAACTTTTAGATCTCCTGCAACCTGTTCTATGATATGCTGTCTTATCTTTGTCGCACGTTGCAATGCCGTTTTGTTTTTTCCTTTTGACGGACGTTATTCGTTTGGCAATCTCTGCCGGATCTCTGTCCATTTCTATGGCACATTCTTGTGCTTCGATGATACCAAAGTGTGTATTTACTATCTCCTTACTGTGGGATCTTCGAGGATAGACAATGGGTATCGCTGCGCACATAGCTGCAAGAGTGAGATTTGCATAACTTGTTGAAGAAGGCGGAATTAGCACAAGATGAGAAGAGAACAGTTCGCGATTAAATTCTTCAGTAGTTGTCACGTAAGTAGGCGTGATCTTCAATGCAGGGCTTCTCTGCAACTTTTCCACGATTTCTTCCTCTTTACTTGGTGGTATTCCTATAATTTTCCACGCCGGTGCGTTTCGTCAACTGGTCAAGATTGTCAGCGACTGTGTTAATGGCACTAATGATGACATCGAGTTTCTTTGGATCTTCAAATTCGTATTCTTGGACGATGGATAAAATTTGGAATGCTTCGTGTTCAAGAATTGGTAGCTTTTCTGATCTTGAGGATGATAAATACTCCTCAAACACCGTTGGAGAAAGCAGCTCTTGATTTGAGTCACGATAAAGTCGCCTATACCTTGCGTAAACTCTTTCTCCGACTGAAAATGAACACTTTGCATTCTTAAATTCATCTGACATGATTCGCTTTCGAAATTCCACTTCCTCTTTACTACAGCCGACAATCAAAGGCGTTATGTCATCTTTATCAAAGAGATTGATCAGATAACAAGATGCCTTTGGAAACACCTTACACGTGATTTGAAGGCAGCTTCTGAGGTGAACGGACTGAAGCCAAACACGAATTTGACATTTGCTAATTCTTCTAGCTTTGGATAGTGTACGTTATGGTACAATAACCAATCACGATGCGGCTCTCGAAATTTAAATACGCCTGTTTTTGTCGGAAGATGAAGCGTAACACCAAGTTCCTCGGCTTCACGTTCCTCTTCTTCTGTTGCTTGTAGAGCTGTACAATGGACAGATATTCCCATGTCCTGTAGTAACCTGATTACCAGATGAAGACCATCGGAGACTCCTCCATGAATTGGTGGGCCCCATCGGTCACATACGATCAATGCCTTGTTTACCATACTCCTTTGAGTAAAACAAGTATATTTGACAATTGGTTGGCATTCATAATCACCGTTGTGTGTATACACTTACACTTTATTTTTGTGTGTGTGTTTATTAATTAAACACCTTTGCCTAGTGGCTCAAAAGTATAAGACCCGTGGACACGTTGTACACTATTCATGATAGAGTTATTATCTGAATGACAAAAATAAGCATATTTGTAATGCAATTTGTTACCCTAAGGCAGTCTTTTTATAGGCCTTAAACTTTGATACTTTCCAGCGAGATAATTAAGGTGGGTAAATTACATGTACCCCTCTCGAATATTGCGTGATCCTAAAGGCATGTGATGTCACATTTTCTTTTTTTTAAAACTTTACACTTTAAGGCTAAAGCTTTCTGGAGTCAGTAGGGTACGAAGTATCACCACCAAAATAAGGGTTTTTTTTTGCATTTTAGGTGTCAAGTTATAGAGTCTGTCATTTTTTTTTATATCCATGGAGAATTATTTGAGTTGGTTGTACAGTGGTAATATCGGAAAAGCTTATTTATGTACTGATCACGTCAAATGGAAATGACGCCCTTATAATTTACAGAAAAGCCAGATATATATTTGTCTCGAAGAAACGATGACACCTTGCGTACACCTTGTTAGGTCCCTTACCCAATTTCTACCGCTGACTGCGCTGCTCACGAAAATATAGTTAGGTATCGGCTGAAGTAACACGGCTGTCATTGGTCGATTGAATTTATTTCCAGAGTGCAGCTATCTTCAAACTTAAACTTTGTTTGCCCATTGAGGCAATTTTACCTCCATGGTGTACCTAACCAAGCATCTTTTATCGACATTGAATGGAAAACGGAAATTTATGGAATAACGACCTCTATGCTAATGTCACTTCGCCTACCGAGGTCACAGTACGGAAACTGCACTAGCTCGAGTGCACAACGATGTGTTTGGTCGCCTTGATGAGAGTTGTTATGTCATTTTAATTCTTCTTGATCTTCCTGCAGCCCTAAACACCATGATCGACCGTGAAATCTTTATACACAGACTACGTGGGTTTGAAAGTACAGCGGGTGGGTTTGAATGGTACAGTACTCAATTGGATTACCTCGTATAGTTATATTTTAGCGGCAGAATAATGACAGCATGGGTTGGGTCGATCATGTTGGATGCTCAGTTGCTTGCTTGTCGTATTCCATAGAGTTCAGTCCTTAGCCCTGTGCTTTTCAGTCTGTATATTGCACCCTTTGGGGACACCATAACAACTCATGGTTTGGACGCTATGTTTTACGCTGATGATTCCCAGCTTTATGTCACTTGTTCTCGTGTCCCGTGACTCTGCACCCATTATACAAATTGAGAACTGTGAAAAGGAGATTCGACATGGATATGCAACAATATGTTTGTCCTTAATAGCAGCAAAAAACGGAAGTGGAACGTTTTTCCTCAAAGTTTAGTGATGGGGCCGTTCACGTCCCTGTGATATACAAGGTGGCAGTGTCAGCGTTCTTCATTCACCACGTAAGTTTTGTTGTTTGTAATCCTGGTTTCGCCCTAGATGCGTTAGCAGCTGTGTCTGCTCATGTCGCAGGTTTTTCTAAATCAGCTTCATTTGCTCTTCGCAGAAATTGTAACATATGCAAACTTCTTGAGCAAAGCACAACTGAAAAATTAGTTTATGCTTTCGTAACATCAATAATGGATAACTGTAACAACTTGTTTTCGTCTTATTCATTGGTCATTTAAAGAAACTACAGTTGATTCAAAACTCTGCTGCACGTCTGATATCAAAAGCAAGAAATCAGATCATATTCAGCCAGTCCTGAGTAACTTGCATTGCTTCCTGTTCGCAAGCGAATAGAGTTTAAGATTAAATGTATAGATTTCAAGGTTGAAACAATAATGTTGTTTTAAGAGGTCTTATTCATTCGCACTCCTGGTCATACCCTTCGACCCCCTTCTGAAAATGTCAAGGTTGAAACAATACTGCACCATGTTGTTTAAAGAGCTCTTATTCATTCGCACTCCTGGTCATACCCTTCGATCCCCTTCTGTAGGTGCACTCAGTCTGCACCAGCCAATGGACAATACGTCGCTTTATGGTTGCAGATCTTTCTCTTTTGCGCCCAACGGCTATGGAATAGTCTTAAGCAAAAAATCCGGTGATTTGACAATTTTATTACATTTAGCAATGACGGGTTGAATAATGCACAGCACCTACATAGTTCCAAGGTTAGGAGAATATATTCTACAATCAACTTGACCCTACCATAATAATACGCCAAGATATTGACTTCACTTATCGGTAGCTGGACAATGAAATAATTGAATTTGTAGGGAATACCTGTTCGATTTACATTGAACATCACAGGGCACTAGTGTCGCCTCAAATATATTATATATATATATCGCCTCAAATATATTATATTATATATATATATATATATATATATATATATATATATATATATATATATATATATATATATATATATATGTGTGTGTGTGTTGTGTGTGTGTTTCTCAGTTATCATATTATTTTTTAGACCTACAGCGCTGTAAGAGGGCTTTTAACAGACACACTGTTCTGTGGAAATTGTTGTCTGTAGTAAGAAATTTAGGCCATATTTCGCGGTATAGAGTGCATAGCCTCGCTAGCTTTCTCTACTGGGCGTCCGATTGCTGGTCCTTGGAGCTTACCTTTTTCTCTTCTTTGCCGTGGTACTGCCTCGTCGGTAGCCATTACCACTTAGGCGGTCAACAGATACACTTCTTCTGCCGTTAGAAGTACTTGATCTTACGTCAGAGCTTGCCATATCTGCACCTGGTCTGAGAAAATCAAGGTTAAAGACGACTCAGGCCTACTCGTATGACGTAACTCTAAATAAGGATAACCTAGAATGGTGGCTGGTAAAACAACACTTTAACAGTCTCAGAGCTTAAGAACTCCGAACACACTAAGAAATCCTAACAGCGGCGGTGCCTTGTTGTCAAGTGTCATGCACGCAAGTGCCGAGCGGGCTGTACTGTGAATATTTAGGGGCGGCCGAGGGGTATGAGGGACTGAATAAGCATTCTAATATGATGTTATGTGAGAGTAGGGCTAAAGGGTTGAGTTATTTTCATGACAATAATACTTATTGAATACAGAGAGACTATCGATAACTGTTATGGAATCCTAAAAGCGAAACAGAACCCTAGGTGAATAATAAACTCCCTTCTAGATCTACCAGTGTACAAATAGCAAAATGGGTCGTAATCAGGTGCAGCCAACGATAATTCACTTTTAAAGGGGTCCTCACTGTGATAAGATATATTGTGCACGATAAGCAAAGTGAACTGACTAATTTTAAGTCAAGAAGGTAATTAATTAGCTGTTCATGATTTGCCCTCCCACTAAAACAAATCGACCTACCCTCCCGCACTCAAACTTCATTTTTACCCACTCCCCACTTATTTTTGCCTGTTTCTCCTCCCTACTATGGATTTTTGAAGCTCCCCTGCCCTGTGGTGAAACAAAAAACTTGCCGATTTCCCCTGCCCTCGAAAAAATTCCCTCAAAATTTTGTCATTCCTTTTCCCCTGAAGGCACGAAAAGTACTTGCCCTGTGTCCAAATCCCCGGAAACGCCATGGCCCAACTTCATTTTAAAAGTAGCTTTCCCACTCCTCGTTTTTCGCCGAGCCCTGTTCCACGGACAGTCAACCAATATCTGCCCTGCCCTACAAAACAAACACTAAAATTTGCTCCCCTGCCACTTAAAAACATGTCGCCTGCCCGAACAAATTTAAAATTTCCCCTACCCTCAAAAATTGCCCCTGGAACAGCTTTTTCGATGAATAGCTCCGTTGGCTGCACCTGCGTAATGTTCTATGACGCATTGTATCTGCAACATAAAATCTAAGACGAACAGGGGACAACAAGACACGTAAGTCAGCAAGAGGTAGTCAAGTTTTGACACTAACGCCGCACCCTCCCTTCTCGTCAAGTGGCAAAGTAAGACTCTTCATGTTCACAGCAAAATGTACAAGAACCTTTGCCATATATGGGACATGCTAACGTTTCTATTGCTTGTATTCACAGTTCCTCTTGAACATGTGTGCACTATGAAAATATCTTTCTTGACGCAACGAGCATAAAACGAAAACTATTTACGATAGAGGCGTTCGTCGCTCTTGCTGACAACGCACCTTCTTCTGAAGCAAACTTGTGGAATTTAAAGAACGTATCTACACCGTGAGCGGGGTCTCGGTGTCACCGGCTTATCTGGGGTCGCCGTGTTTGCCGCGTTTTATTGATTATCTGACCTACAGGGCAGATCGTCTCGGCCAGATTTAGACACGAGATATGAAACAGTGAATTAATGGCCAAGACCATTAATTCATTTTCGCAATGGTTTCAATTATCTGAAAGCGGTATCGAATATAAGCATGGTCACCCATTCATTCAGTATCTTTAAACATTTCAAACATTATATAAATAATATCTCGTATCAAACAAAATCCATGAAAAATGGGTGACTTTGTCCCTTTAAGTTTGGTAAAATAAATGCATTGTATAGAGTTTATTAAGGACACACTTTGGAACAAAATATCGAAGACGTGAGATAAAGTGACAACTCCAAGTTCCTACGAGATTTTCAATTTATTTATATATATATATATATATATATATATATATATATATATATATATATATATATATATATATATATATATATATATATATATATATATATATATTATGTATGTATATTTATATATTTTGATATTTTGTATTTTATATTCACATGTATAGACATTTTCATCCTCGTACTTCCAGCACTTCGCCATACTTGAACCGTCACTTTTCTTGGTCTGCTGTGTTCTTGGGTTGTCAACTTAACCCAGACTTGTAAGCAATGCTTGGTCTCGGGCGTATTTTTCCAAACCATATCCGCTTTCTCCCATGTCTGTTATCTGTATATTGGACCTAAAGTGACAAGAATACCCGAATAAGACGACAGAGACACAAAGTTGATATATGTAATATCATGACGAGTGCTGTGTGAGCGAATTTTACCAAACTCAAGTGAATAACGACTGCGGCGGGGGTTATCGCCTAATTGCAGCACAGCCACCCTCCCCTCCCCATGATAGATTTATCACCGGACCATAATTTCAGGCGTTGACATACATGTTCTTTCCTCCTCCATGCTGTTGCTGCACAGCGCTCTTTTTTTGCAATGCAGAGAAAAGGATGGCGAGTTTGTTGCTCAGTTAAAATCCGCTGAATTAAGTTTTTTTTCGAATTTTAAAACAAATGATCAGCATCGTGAATATTCCATAATCGGCTGTCACGTTTGTCTACTCATTTCACATGCAAAGTACAAAAATAAGTGTTTCGTGATTACAGTTACCACCATTACATTGTTCCCGACGAACAAGTCGGAGTTTAGGTAACGCACTCACTTGGCCTAAAGGCGATGCAACTAGTTGCTTTCAGATTAGTACATCGTCTTCACTTCACTCTCACTTTTTCAGGCGAATGCTCAGAAATACACTAAATATATCGCAAGCAGCCAATAAACCGCAATCTTTTTCTACGGTATTTACCTTGCGTGTTTTGATATTTATCACCCTTATACTGTTCTTTTACTTAACACAATTTAACGTAAAATGCGAATGCCGTTAGCAGTCCAGTTTGTATAACGACCCGTATCCAACATTAGTTCACAAAATGGATCGCCTGTGATGTTTATCGGTTCCAGTCTGGGATTTTTTTTTTCTCCATGTTAAAACTGAATGCATGTGTGTAAATATCTCAGTGTCCCATCATCCGTTCTAATGGTGGATAGACCGGTGACCTGAACGAGGTCATTCGTATCAATCACAACACGGCCATTACCGCTATCCAAACTAGAGCGCTGTCAGCAATCAGCCGGCAGCTTCTGTACTATATACAAAGTTCGAAAATAAACAAGAATTGTCAATAAAATTAACAGAAGTACATTTGTCGATGTAATTTTCAACTTCCTTAAGTGAATTGTAGCCTCTCGGATTAAAATGTAAACTTAAGGGTTTTGCGGTGACGATAATAAACGAATTGCTGAAGCATTACACTGTTGTTAGGTATAGACTGTGTTAGAGGAAAACCCAGGTTAACCTCAAATATCAACAATATCTTTCAGGGCAATGAACGGTTATTTATTTTACTTTTTATTGTTGACACGGCTCTCTTCTTGAGTTGGTTGTGTTACCCGGTAAAACTAAAATTAGTTGTTTTTCAAAGTTTGCTGTCTTTGACTTCTCATAGAAATTGAGTTTAATTTTCATTATGTGTGTACCGATAAAAGCACATTGTAATGAAGAACACTGACTATTTCAGACACACGTGTTTGACATGTCGTAGTTTCAAAATTGTAGTTCGTCGAGAGATCTTTCAAACGGCTTGTAACACTCAATGCAGCAGCACAAAACGTGAATAGCAGACTTCTAACATGCATGTGAACTCACATCTGTCTCAAAACTTGACAACTCAGTTATTAGCGTTAAGGATAGCAATTCTTGAAGGAGCAATTGATATATTCATCATTTGCAACTTTATGGGCAATAAACAGATAAGTATCAACACAAGATACATTTAATGGTTGTCAGGTTTTGTGTGACCGTAAAAATGAGCCAGTCGGTCACGTTTGACCCCTTCAATCGAAACATCATGATTATCTACCGCATAATCCTCTCTATGATTCCTGGCATCATGTTGTCTCATAACAAATACAGACATATGAACAATGGATCCACGGATGGCATACATGTATTCATTTTATACCCCCTTTGTTTCCTTAGCATTCTAGCCCCTCCAGTATTTTGGAATGCGGCCAACGTGCTCTGAAGGAGGTGCTAACATTTGCAATGACGATCATAAACGAATTAATGAAGCTTTAACCTCAAATGTGAAGTACGCCATCTAGGGTCATGAATGGTTGTTTACTGTACTTTTTATTGTACACACGGCTTTCTACTTGAGTCAATAGTGTTATAAACTAAAACTTAAATCTGTTGCCTTTGAAATGTGCTGTCTTTGATTTCTCATAGAAATGGAGTTTAATTTTCATTATGTATGTACCGATAAAAGCACATTGTAATTAATAATGTTGACTTTTTCGGACATGTGTTTGACATAATTTCATGGTTTGACGAAAGATCGTTTAAACAGCTTGTCACACTCAATACAGCAGCAAAAAATGTTAACAGCAGAGGTCTAACACGCATGGACACACATCTGTTTCAAACTTGACAACTCTTGTTATGAGCATTAAGGATAGTGATTCTCGAAGGTGCGTTTGAAATTCATGACTTGTAATTTTATTGGCAATAGATGGATAACGGTAACAATACTTATCATGGTTGTCAGGTTTTGTGTGGCCGTGAAATGAACATTTGGCCATGTTTGACCACTTCGGTCGGAACTTCATGAAAATCTGCCGTCCTATCGTTTCTATTACTCCCGGCATCATGCTATCGCTTAAAAATACGGACATATTAACACTGGATCCATCGGATAATATACTATTCATTTTATTTCCCTGGGTTTCCTTAGCCTTCAAGCTTCTCCAGCATTTTCGAATCCAGGCAATGTAATCTGATGCAGATGTTCACATTTCCAAAAACGATAAACGAATTAATGAAGCTTTAGACACTTGTTAGGTATACACTGACTTAGTGGGAAACCCTTAGCCTTAAATGTGAATTACACCATTCAGGATCATGTATTGTTGTTAATTTTACTTTTTATTGTTTACTTGGCTCCCTATTTGAGTCACTTGTGTTGCCAGTACGTAAAAGTAGTTGCCTTTGAAATTTTCTGTCTTTGACTTCTTCTTATTGAAATTGAGTTTAATTTTCATTATGTATGTACCGATAAAAGCACATTGTAATTAAAAACATTTATTGTTTTAGACATGTGTTTGACATGTCGTAATTTCAAAGATCTAGTTTGACGAGAGATCGTTCACACGGATTGTCACACTCATTGCAGCAGCACAAAACGTGATCATGATTAGCCGACTTCTAACATGCATGAACGCACATCTGTCTCAAAACTTGACAACTTGGTTGTGAGCGTAAAGGATAGCAATTCTTGGAGGAGCAATTGATATTCATGATTTGTAACTTTATTGGCAATAGATCACAGTATCCACACAAGATACATTCTATGTGTGCCAGGTTTTGTGTGGCCGTTAAATGAACAATTTGGCCAAGTTTGACCCCAATGACTAGAACTTCATAAAAATCTGCCGTCAAATCGTTTCTATGATTCCTGGCATCACGTTGTCGCATAAAAAATACCAACATGTTAACAAAAAGATCCGTTGGATGACATACATGTATTCATTTTATATCCCGTTGGTTTCCATAACATTCTAGCCCCTCCAGTATTTTGGAATTCAGCCAACGTGCTCTGAAGCAATGACGATCATAAACGAATTAATGAAGCTTTAACCTCCATGTGAAGTACGCCATCTAGGGTCATTAATGGTTGTTAATTTTACTTTTTATTGTACACACACCTCTCTACTTGAGTTGCTCAGTTGTGTTACCCAGTAAAACTAAAATCTTTTGCTTTTGAAATTTGCTGTCTTTGACATAGAACATGAGTTTAATTTTCATTATGTATGTGCCGATAAAAGCCTATTGTAATTAAGAACATTGACTTTTCAAACACTTGTTTGACATGTCGTAATTTAAAAACTGTAGTTTGACAAGAGATCGTTCACATGGCTTGTCACACTCAACGCGGCAGCAAAAAATCCGAAACCAGATTTCTAACATGCATGAACGCACATCTGTCTCAAAACTTGACAACTCGGTTATGATGATAAGGGTAGACGTTTATTGAAGGAGCAATTGATATTCATGATTTGTAACTTTATTGGCAATAGATAAGCTTAGATCACAGTATCGATGCATACTATGGTTGTAAGGTTTTGTGTGGCCTTGAAAGGGAACCTTTTTGCCACGTTTGACCCCTTTGATCGAAACTTCATGAAAATCTGCCTTCCAATCGTTTGATGAATTCCGGCATTATGATGCCGTAGAAAAACACCGACATGTTGACACTGGATCCATCCGGTATGACATATTCAATTGTATGCCCCCTAGTTTCCTAAGCCTCCTAGCCCCTCCAGTATGCAGAGTGCAGCCTACTTGCTTTGAAGTAGAAATGCCGATGACTTGATGTTCTGTACTTGCTGCATCTTTAAACAAAACAAAACAAAACAAAAGAACAGAAAACAAAACAGACAGACTGACTGACAGAGACAGACAGACAGGCAGGCAGGCAGGCAGGCAGGCAGACAGACAGACAAACATATTGATGCATGACTTCGGAAATAACTAAATGTGATGTCATTAATGTGTATCATTAGCAACATCATGAAGATTCCCTGTTCTGTATAATTCTGGTTTGTAAATAAATTTTCTCAGCAACATCATCATTTATTCCCTCTACATGCCATTATTTCTCATCACTATGGCAAAGAATTTTCTGATCAATTCTTAAGGACATTCACAATCGTATGACGGTTATTTTTTTCACCTAATATTTTCTTTAAAAAGTCATGTAGGGGACGTCTCGACGTCGTCTCCTACACCGGGAAGTGTTTTTATATTAATATATCGATACAAGTAAATCCAAGAATCCTCTTTCCAAGAGGAAAATTAAAAAAGACAATAGGTTCACTGGTACGACATGGCCGGCAAGGCACGTTGTTTCGCAGTTGATGTCGCGTAATGTTTCTAAGTGCCAATACTCCAGCTAGTAAGAAAAGTACCGACCAGTGAGTATCGATAGTAGAATCAACAGATTATGATAGAGTCAGCCATTATACGTATCACGAAATTATGAGTTATAAGAATACAATGTGAAACTCGCATAATTACATTTTTCTCCTACCCATGGCGTTAGTTTGAGAGATCCTTGTTGAGGTAAATTTGTATTTATTTCGTAAGACTTGTAGTCCATATCGTCATGATATGCCTATTTTTGGCAATCAGTAGGTAATATTACCCCCGCCTTCTGAACGGAGTTGTAACCTCTCACAGGTAGTCTTGTATATTAAAACACATGTCACAACAAGGTTTGCATTAAAATATGAAAACAATCCCTTCTATTAATAAAGTGGTAGAAAGACAGACTGCAATATTGCAGTAGTTAGGTTAACTCAGTTGCGCTAACGCACGTAACAAAGTAACCAGAGGTGACTTTATTTCTGATCCCCAGTTATAATAATGTTTGGGTAAGACAACGATGAGCGTCATAGATGACACTCATCGTTGTCTTGCCCAAACATTATTAACCGGAGATATGCAATTTTTCATCTTCGGTACACCATTTACAATACGTAGCAAATACTCTATGCTCCACGGAGGCCCAGAGCATCTAAGATCTTTATTATTTTATTAAATGCCATTTCATTTTACTAAACGCAATAAAGAAGAATTTCATCATCGGATCATGGAGAATCCATCGGAGCAGAGTCTGAGCAATTAGACTGAAAACGTCCAACTGTATTACAGTCGTAGATACATTTAAACTTTCCTTTTACAATTCATTCAACTCACTTTTTTCATTTGAAAGATCACAAGTTTACGATGATAAATTAATCGACAAATTTCAACCGAGTCCTCCAATAATAAATAAACGCTTTCTTATCAGTACGTATCGGTGTTAAAGTGGAGGTGTGTTTGGCACTGGACCATTTCGGATCAGGTAACTGAGACGAGACAGAACACGAATGAACCCATGTCAAACAGCCCGCCACTTGAAGTGCTGCATGAGCAACGAAGTGACCTTGAGAAATTAAATTGCCTATTCAGAGCTGACGGTTTATCGTGCACACTAAAACAATGTCAGAAGAACTGGAAATGTAGCTTGGTTTTTGTGTTTTGGTGTGGATTCTATATTGTGTAGTACAGTCGGCGTCACAGAACTCATTCACAACTTTTATTCCCGACACGCAATATGCTTTCAATTTTCTCTCAACTTCTCTCAAATAATCGATACACTAGTATGCCGGTGTTCAAAGAGAGGAGTTAGTGCTTTAGGAAATAAAACCATTTAATTTGTGTCAGGGGTATGATAATTAATGTAACTTGGCTTGGTGCTTATTGAAACATCTCGCCACACGTTTTTTATATATCGCAAAATATCACGCTACATTGTTTGGTGTGTACCCAGCCAGTGTCGCACCAGCACTGCACCAGCATGTTTTGGCATACATGTGGTTCAGTGCATTATTACAATTATATAAGTTATTATACGGAAATACCGCAAAGGATGCTTCGCATGGATGCGATGCGTGGAGCTATGTCCGAGTGCATCCCTTTCTGTCTCTTCGTAATAACCTTATTATTGCATTCGTGACTGGGGCATCAAATTGTTAGAGTAATGACCGTTTTCGTGCAATGTCAATAATTTATCTTCCAATTTATAGCATAACTGTGGAACGCTATCTCGGTCGCACTTCTGCAAGTTCTGGATAGTGTGTGTGTACTGCATTGCACACGTACATACAGAGCGCGTGCGAGATATGTTCTGGCACCTGTCCAAAGAGTCCCTTGAAACCGTTCAACAGTGAACGCACAGATACAGCGGCAAGGGATGGGGCGCCTTGAAACCGTACGGGAAATACCTTCGGAACGCCACAGAATGCCCTCGAAGGCTATGCGGTTCTGTTTTTATTACCGATGTTCTCCAATTTTGTCGATCGCCGTCGAAAAAAAACCCAGCTAATAATAATCGCGACACGGCCTGATAGCGTATAGATTCTATAATGTGCGAAATGAACTTTTCATCAACGGTGAGCTCACTGATTGGCTAAAGGAAACTTTTTACTATTCATATGCAAATATTTTGATGCAGCGTACCGAGTTCACATTAGGCCGAACAAAAACATTGTGCTGTTCCGATAACCAGACCTACCCTAGTTTTTACCTGCCTACCCTAAACTCTTAACAGCTACGTAAACACAAAATTAAAAAAAAAGAAAGGAAGAAAAAAAACCGTAAAATCACGCGTTCGTTACTTGACATTTGATTTTTGCTTAAACGATGATGTCTTTTATGTTTTTTTTCCCTTTTATATGTATGATATATTTTACTTGAAATGTTGTGGCCAGTGTTTGACCACCCTGAGCCCCTGAAAAATGCATATTTAAAAATAAGATATTTTGGAAAAAAAATTCCTGCCGACCTACCTATCCTATTTTTGAAAACCATGATATCGGAACAGCAAAATTAATTTTTGGAGGCCTTACTGTATTTCCATCTCGACTAAGACAACAAAAACAGACACAACCAAAGACGTTTCAGGAGAGAAATCTGAAATATTTTTAATACAACAAAATTGGTACTTAGAGTAACAAGATCAACTGTAGTAAAAATTCGAATGACTGAAACTTCAAAATTTTGCTGGGAATTAGATTTAAATCAGAGTCCGAGTATAGCTGTCAGATGTACGGTGAATGAAACACGGTGGTGCACGGACATCAGGCGAAGAAAGACGCTGTGAAGAGTTGTTTCCCATGGCCGCGATGTTCAATGTGAAATTGAAGACTCCTCCGGTGATTTGTTTTTTAACTTGCGTGCTACTCCATTGCAAAGATTGCAAAGTACTGATCGCCGCGTTATCTGAAGAGCCGATCTATCACACAGCTGTGGGTCCATAGCTGTGGTGTTTTCAGACAGGATTCCTGCCTTTTACGGGCTGGTTTTGACTTTTACGACTTTTTAACCCTGCCACCACAAAGTCGTAAAGGTCAAAAGCAGCCCTAAAAGGCAGGCATCCCGTCTGAAAACACCACAGCTATGAACCCACAGATAGACCAAAGACATTCGTCTTTGCCATGGCCAACACTGGTATTGCATTATAGCTTGTCGATGTGCTCGGTCACGGGTTGAATTTGTTAGCAACCTCACTCAATATTACTCATTTGCCGTTCACCCAGTCGCTGAAAACAACAACTTCGCGACGCGATTTTTCACAACGGTGATTTGGTTTTTTGCAACCTGACGAGAACTTTGACGTCTTCGGCGGCCGAGACCGCAGCAAATCTTGCAGATGTCGACGGCTTATAGCTTTCGCCGGTACCGTTTTCATCGTATCCACTGTTTTTTGTTCCGTCCATGCCGAGATATTAGTTTCACTTCGATAATAAAATTCTGATTCAAAACGTTCGAAATAAATACAGTTTTGCCAATCGTAATAATTATTTTCCTCCACAGATGTAAATCCGCTTCAATATTTATTGTTGTTCAGAAGCTGCTAGCCACTAGACAATATTTACCAATAGAAAGTAGAACGAAGAATAATAACTAATTTGCATAATTTAGTGTGAAATAATTTCTTAACCAAGGTTTTAAACATAATTTAATGGCACGTGACGTGTTTTGAAATGCTTTGCAGTTGGCAAAACATGTAAAATATTTTGTTGAACGCAAGCAATCAGTAAAACATTTAATAGCGGTAATAATTAGCCCAATCAAAAGCTAAAATACTTAGAAAAGTTTCACAGTTTTTCAGAAAATGCAAATGCCAACTTTATTTCGCTGCCAACAGATTGGTAATTTGTAGTAACTGGTGCTTTTGTAATAATATGATATACAGTGGTGACACGATGCATCAATGTATCGATGTATTGTATGTATTTGCCTTCACCGATGAGGGCGCACTCAATCAACCTGCACACGTTTTTCGCATCGACTACCACTATAACACGACGCGTCTAGGAATTACATTGTACTTATACAATATACAATGAAGATTGTGGGGATTATTTTGAATTTTAAAAAGTCGCGAATTTGGTTAAAGTTATTTTGGAAACGTTTTTGCGGATTTCCATTCATCGGCAGCCCCTGAACCTCTTACCTATTGGCAGAGAATAAACCGTCTGTATTACAGTGCCCCTTTTTGAGATGGAGGGACCGTGACTGAAAAAATTGCACACGTTTCTCAAGTCAGAGGCACATCATTTTCAAAAAAATGCATTTATGAGGGATATGTTGATTAAGCCTTCTTGGGGAACGATTCAATTACTTGATAATCATTAAAGACTTTTGATCGTCGACCATTCACGAATATTGTTACTTCTGTCATGAAAACTTATGGCTCATGAAAATCATGAATGGCCTTATAATTTCACATGACTTAGATATGCTTAACTTACGAAATAAGTACGTAGACTCTAATCTCCAACTACAGCTTTTTTGAATTAATAGTTTTTAACAGCTCTTCCTGACACGTGTCTGTGAAACAACTTATGCGACTTCATATATCTTTCCTAGTAAGAAAATCGTAAAGCCTTTGGAATGACGACCGTCTTTATTTTGTGATAGAAGAAAGAAATGTTACCATGGCAACGTACATATTTACAGAAAGACAAGACACAAAGACATATATTTATTGAGACGAACATCAAGCTACAACAAAATTGACAAAATTAGATTTTTATTTCAATCTTTTATTACTTCATTGGAATTCAACAAGCCAATCTCCATGAGCTGCTAAAGGACTTTACAGTAACAATATAGCGAGTGTATAAAATAGCGTTATCAAAACGTAATTCCATCGATCATGACATACATCAAACATCTGACTTGTCAAATCTGTGCACGGTAAGCATTAATATTCATTTTACTGTCACGTGAAATTATTCATGAAAACAAGAATTATTTGGAATGCGAAACACATTTTTTTTTTTTTGAATGCAGATTAATCGGGAAGTTCAGTCAAGAAATTAATCTACTGTATGTGTTTGCTAAAATACACAACTTGTGTAAAAACACCATGAACGTGAAACTCCTGACAAGAAGAAAAGAATTTGATAACAATCAATACTGACACCAAGTAAAATGTTTCTATGCGTATCGATTGCTGATCTGATACGACGTACGCGTTCTGTTCTTTAAGTAACAATTAAACGAGTTCAAGTCCAGAAAGTTACAATAGTACATTGTTTTGAAGAAGATATAGCTCTGAAATATCTAACGATAATAAAGATATAACTGTTCTTTTCATTTTCAATGCTTTTAAATACCTAACCGTATTCTTAAGTCACGAGTAATATTATGAAAGAAAATTGCGTTAGACTTGTGAGACATATAAACCACAAAAAGATATTGGTGAAAACCATACGTATTACCATAATTAAAAGTACAATACAACGAAAAATAAAATGCGAGATTCAAAAACGTCTTAACACGATAGCTAACACTTCATCAAATCATTTACGATAGCAACGTGGCCGAGGAAATCATAGAGCGCTGGCTTTAGAATACAGCCCAGAAAAATACATGCAAGCCAAAAACTAAAATATTCGGAAATAACATGCATATTTTTTGAAAAGAGTCGTTATATTTGGACAATTCTGAATACTTTGAAGAGTTTTTGAACTAATCCTACAAAACATCATCATCTGAAAATATATATATCTATAACATAGTGACCAGAAATAGTGTAAAAAATGGCATTAGGTACACGGCTAACTGGCAAAAAAAAAAGCGAGAAAAAAACCCACCAAAGTCTTCAATATTTCTTGATTTAACCATCAGCAGCTATGGTGTTTCGGGTACACACATGATAACAAACTTAGTTCTCGAATGCATTATTGAATGACAATCCTGCATGCATATAGGCTACTGTGTTCAAAACAATGGAAATATTAGCTGTGCAACACAATACTTGGCAAGCGTACTAGGAAATAGTAAATTAAAAAAAAAGCGAAAACGTCTACAATCAAATTAAATGTCTTAATATATACAATCTTGTCACGATATTTTTTAAATTGCGATAAAACTGATCAAACTCTAAGAAAATAGTCCATTACAGATACTAAATTGTTACGTGTACTTCTGCTCTGAAGCCGACATAAAGTCAACCTGACCAGTGTGACCACCCTGACGGCAGAAATTGAAATAGCGCCACCTATCATGGGCTAATGAACTAGCGTAAGAATTTTACACGAATGTGAGTCGGTCGGATGTACATCTCATAAAAGCAACCCTTTTCAAAAACGGAAATAATTACAAAGGTACTGGGTCTTTTTTCTGTTTCTGAATCAATAACATAACACCCAGCTGAGTTTCGTTTGCAAACTCGTACTTTGATATTTTTTTCTGGGACTACCTTTTACTGTGGAAGCTATCTAATGAGTAAAGCGTTCGCCTTCAGTCAAAACATTAACAGCTGACAGTTGCCAGCTGAAGTCATGTTTGGATTTACTCTGGACGCAAAATTCTGACGATGTTACAAGAAATCGGAAGGCATTATCCTGACCAGGATGAGTCTCAGAGAGTGTGGACATTGTTCAGGTAAGATCTGATGAGTGTCTTTCTTGAAATCAAAACAAATATGAGAAGATTTCACAGCGATGCTTTGATGAATGTTTACAGTGAATACAACTGTCATTGCAATGCTGTACAGAATTAACAAATGTATTCTGTAAAAAATATGAAAATTTCAACCGATCACTTTGATCTCCACTTAATGAATTGTTAACATCAAGACGTGAAATTCTAACCCAAACATGACCAGGAAAATCTGGACATTAACTCAGAAATCTAGAAATCATGTTGAAATTTGATTGAATGTTGAATGGAAGTCATGTCAACACTGGACATTCTGCAGAAATGTCAAAATATCTCTTTATAAAAAAACATGAAAATTTCAACCGATGACTTTAATATTATGATTTTCAAATTCTTTACATCAAGACGTAAAATTCTAACCCCAACATGGCCAGGAAAATATGAACATTTCTCAGAAAAATGAAATTATTTGTATTTTCTACATGTCAAAACAGTTGCGTTAAAAGTAAACTTGATCACAATTTCTCTACAGTGTTCAAAATATCACTCTGAAAAAATTATAAAATTTCAACTGATGGCTTAAATTTTATGATTTTTGAATTCTTTACATCAAGAGTTAAATTCTAACCCTAACATGGCCAGGAAAATATGAACATTTCTCAGAAAAATGAAATTATTTGTATCCTCTGTGTCAAAACAATTGCATCAAAACAAACCTGATCACAATTTCTTCACATTTTACAAAAAGTTGACTCTAGAAATAATACAAAATTTCAACCAATGACTTCAATTTTTACATTATTGGATTCCTTACATCAAGATGAAAAATTCTAACCCCAACATGACTAGGAAATTATGAATAGTTTCTGAGAAAAATGAAATTATTGACATTGTTCATGACATCAAAACAAAGCGGATCACAATTTCTTCACATTTTACAGAAAATCACTCTGAAAAAATACAAAATTTCATCCAAGGGTTTCAATTCCACTTGGAGTCATTTCCTGACATCATAACGAGAAATTCTAACCCAAACTTGGCTGAGAAAATATTGAGTTTTGATGAGAAAATCAGGAAAATTGTGTCAGTCATGGTGATGATGTGTTTGTAGGTTGTTCAGTTGTACAATTGTATTTGCTGCAATATTTGCATTGACTGTCTTCTCAGATTTCTTACTTGTAAATGACCTTGACAGTGAGATCCCTGCTATCTGAATAAACTATTCTACCGTCTGAAACACTGCAATGTGTCAAGGGATTCCATCTACAGTTACAGTTTCCTGGTATTCACCCTGTCTATCAAATTTTATTATCTTCCTATCATCTACCACATAAATATTGTCTGCATTGTCAACTGTAACTCCACGTGGATCCACTGAGTGATCACTTCCAATTGATTCAATATTTCAAGATTACTGTCCAAAACATAGATACACTTTACATCACCACGACATGACACTATGAGTTGATATTTGCTATTCATGGTCAGAGAGTAGGGCCCACTGAGTTGTCGTCTTGAAATAATGTCCCCATCTCCATTACATTTGATTACACAGTCTGCACTGTAGTCTGCTATGAAAACATTTCTGTCTTTATCAACAAATACACCAGTGGGGAGTTTCAGTTTACCCATTGCTATTATTTGTTTCACTTCACTCTTTGCATCACTCACTACAATGCATTTGTTGCCGTCATCCGCTGTGTAATAGTCACCATCGTCTGCCACTTTTGTGTCGTATGGTTTGAAATCTTCAGGTAAGCCATGAACTGTGCCAGATATTAGAATCTGTGCAGTGTCTGCTGTTACTGTCTTCACACTGCCAGGCTGGTCATAACGTCCTAAGTCACAGACAAGTACATGTCCATTCTGTTTATTGTCAATCCATATGGGTCATAGACTTCTCCTGATGATTTCTTGCCATCTCTGGACAATAAAACCCTGACAGTGTTGGACAGTGGTGTACCTTTGGGTGTAAGTAACGATTTGTAAATGTAGGTCAAAGGTCATCAGCTGATAAAACAATAGTACTGCCATTGGAACATTATACACATATTGACTGGCCAGAGGGCAACAACATACGTCTGTACCCCAAGGGACTGTGAGTCACCCCCCAAAACAGACTGTTTCCCGATGCCGTAGGCGGAGGGAAAGAGTTAAATAATAACACACGCCAGCAAGGGCAAGATCACGATTTGTTGCCCGCCCAAGGGATGGTGCTCATGACAGTAATATTGATGATGCCCGAGCCGAAGGCGAGGGTATCATCAATATTACCGTCATGAGCACCAGCCCGTGGGCTGGCAACAAATCGTTATCTTGCCCGTGCTAGCGTGTGTTATTAATTTTATTACACCGAACAAACACTTGTTTTCGAAACTTTGCTCAGAATGCAGTCAAGTGTCGATAGAGACTCGCCACAGTGAAACGTTCTATTTGTTGCTCGATCGCAATGCTACATGAAGTTGAATTAACGTCTAAAAACGAACACAGTGTTGTTCAAGCTTTTCTCGTTTAATGTACTAAACTTCGTTTTGTATGTCAGGTCGAGCTAATTTCTTGTGCCTTTTCAAAAGCCATTGCTTTACAGAAAATACCAAGCAAATGCACATGACGTATGTTGTACATGCAGAAAGTACGCGCGGTATTCCAGAACGTGGTAGCAGGCTAATCACTGCACGCGACAGGGCTATATCAGCGCACGCGACAAGGCTATATCACCGAAGCCATGTTCTATCACTTTTTGTTCTAAACCACGTGAGTGAGGCTCAGCCAATCAAAGTACCTGAATATACGTGAGGTGTAATAATCTGTTTTTGGGGATGACTCACAGGCCCGAGGGGTAAAGACGTATGCTGTTGCCCGCATGGCCAGTCAATATGTGTTTATAACACACCTCATCCGTAGCCATGCATGAGAACATACTATACACAAAACTTGTCGCATGAATGATGTAATATGTTTAAGTGGTTCTGCAAAAAAAACGTTTTTCCCGACAGGGTCGCAATACTTCTGCAAAATGTTCAATGCACCTTTGATTATCGTTTCTGTTCGTTTCGAGTCCTCGTTGGAAACAAGAGCATTCAATTCAGACAGTCGGATAAACCGAGAAATTTCTCTATATCGTTTCGCTCGTCCGCAGACGACATCTTTTTTTACATTTCAGTTTGCGCATGCGCCAATCTTTTTTTGTCGTCAGCGGGCATCATTTTTTCGGAACTGATGCCTGGCAGGCAACAGTTCCGACAAGTGTTTTAACAGCTGCAAGAAAATGGAATTCCACCAGACTTAAAATTTATAGATGGCCAGTTTTCAGCTTGTTTATACTCAGAGTACATGTAGCCACATTAAATTCAATTGTCAAAAATAATAAAGCAATTTCAATATCCCAAAGGGCATCTAAAGTATGCTTTTTGGTGTGAAACAAGAGGATATGAAAACCTACAGAATGTCAGAGCCACAAAATGTACAGCTGTTGTCACTTTCACTTCCTGATGGTTTTAGTTCTCCATACAATTTGATTCCGGTGTCTCCATCATATTTTACACCACAGTGTGACATTACTGCACTGTTATCTGACTGATACATGCAGTACTCGTCAAGGAGACTGATGCTTTTCACACTAAACCAGAAACAGCACACTGAAAAATGGTATGAGTACGGCTCGGCAAAAAGATACCTAAATGGTCAAATGATGAGATTTTGATATATCATGAAATTGTACTTTATCAGCTATCATTTAATGTGCTTCTTTGTAAGATTAAGGCTCCCTAACTTGGCAAAAATGTACTAAAAATTTGACTGATCCGTAAGTAAAACCTTGAGAATGACCAATGGTGACCCATACATCAAAAGTGAAAAGAAAATAAACTGTACAATTGTAAGCTCTGTGAATGTATCAGTGATTACTTAGAAAATCATTTGACAGATTTCCTTTAAGTTTTAATTCCTGAGTTTACTGTAGTAAGAAACATGTGCATATTGTAATCCATTATCATTACGTAGGTATAGGTCTACTTTTTCAGGGGGGGGGGGGCGCATACAACTTCATTTTGCCAAAACTTTCTAATATACCTTTTTGTTTGTATAACTGAGGGAATTAAATGAAGAATTCATAAATACAATGCTGAGTCATGTCCACATGGTATCAATACTGTTCACATTAAGAATACCTTGTAATTCCTGGCTGCTGTCAAGTGATATTGGAAATAAATCTTAAGTCTGTTCTTCAATCTTGATGTTCACATGTGCTTCATTAATTGATTTGGAATATTTTATGTACAAGACTTAGGTGTTTGAAATGTATAAAATTAAATCTCAGTCACTGGTGTACATGATTGTGTTCATGGTCTATACCAAATGCGGCCTTCATAAAGAGTTTTCCATCCATAGAGGGCGCTGTGCAAGTGACAACCCCCTCAATATCAAAGTCAACACATCTTATTTAAGTGTAAATATGTTAAAGAAATCTGGCAGAAATGCATTTCTTTCTTTGTCAGAAAGACAACTTTGATAGTAATATCAATATTAAAAGATTAGCAATTGCAGGAATCGAAAATGATAATAATGCAACAACTGACATTATTTACTATATTACTTCCTTTGTAAAATACAGTTTGGAATATTCGAAAGTCGGTTACTCTTGATGGGATTAAAGTTTCCATTCAATCCTATGTCATGCAATTTAAATGTTATCTCTCCTCATGGATGGATACATTGTATTTCACTTATAAGATGGTGAACAAAACTGAGGATTTTATCACAAAGTTTTCAAGCCTTGTAAGACTTGAAGGAGAAGAATGCATTCTAAATGCATTCATATGAGGATCTTTGTAATTGAAATGCTAATTATTTGGGTTTTTTTCAGACAAGACGCATTGTAATTTTAATGCATTCACAGTTTTGTAGATTTATTTTATTTGTGACTATGTTGAAATAAATTGATCTTTTTCAAAAAAAATATCAAAGTCAACATCCGCTTTACACAAGTTGTACATATGTTAAACTGAGTAGGGTACCTGTATTTAATAGCTATCAGCATTGAAGAAACATTGATAAGTAAGAAATTATTATTAATGATAAAAATCTGATTTTAAAGATCAAAAACGTAATTTGCGAAGGTAAGCCAGCTGATGTTTAAGTGTTTCATATGATTTGATTGCATCAGAAGTACATTTTTCAGCAAAACAAGAAAGAGGAGACGTTTGAGTATAGGGTCAATAAGAAACTGACTGACACATGAATGAATATGTTCAAATTGTAATGAAAGATTTATAAGGGGCATTTTTTAGGCTTTTTTTGTGATTTTTGGTCAAAAAATCATAATTTAAAACATTCGTATGTTAGCATTGAGATTTGGATACTGCTTTCATCAAGATTCTTTATACTGCCCAAATATTGTGGGTTCGGACAATACTTTGTAGATGTAATTTGTTGAAAACATTACAAATTTTGCAATAGATCTGAGAACAAGCCATAGTAGCTGCAAATTTTATGTAGTACCGGTGTTTTCATAATTTTACTGTCAAACCAAAATTGGTTTGTGTAACTATGCTAACTGAAGGATGTGCATAGAAGTATTATAGCTGGCTGATTTGGACCATGCCTACACATAAATAATCAGGTGTCGCACTCATAAAATTGTGCCCCCACAGAAAAGTACAAAAAATGCTGTATTTCCTGTATAGTCATTGTGATCATCCAAGAAACAAGCATGATGCCAATTACTTGAATGCACAATACACAATGGACGAGATATTGTTGTCATAATCTTTATTTTCTATGTCACGTGATTAGTTTTTGGTGGGAAACCTCACATGATAATGATAGAAAAGTTATAAATTTACATGCCACCTCACTTATGACTGTGTTATACACTTTTTTCAGTCTTTTATGGGTCGTGTTCAATGAACACCTGGAAAACAAGATATTTTGAGATTGTTGGAGTTTTAAACCCTTTCACCACTATGGTTTTTCCAAATCCATTGTTTTCTATGGTAAAGTGGACCTGTAACAGGGAACTGGGGGTGTAAGGGTTAAGGAAGTAAAAGATGTTTCTGTTTCTCTACAAGTATTTGTAGCACAGTTTCAGCGATACACACTTCATCGTACTGGAATAACGTGAACTTCACACATTTTAATGTAATTTTTGGGAAGATATTTTTTAAAAAGAGACTTTTCCTTGAAGAAATGGAGACACAAGTTTACTGCTTGAAGATTTTGAATTTTACATTGATAAAACTGCAAGTACTGTGTTAAGGTAGCTTTTATTAAACTACATTTTCATTGATATCTTCAGGAAGTGATAAGAACTGATAGCAGTACAGTGAAGATGACTCCAGTGAGATCACCTTTCACAGTTATACTTGTAATGATGAATCTGCAGTGGAATTCTACTTGGACTGTGAGAGCAGTATTGATGATGGTGACAACAGAATGAAACACAGCTGTCACAGTTTGAAACTGATGGTGATGGATATTCTGATTGACTTGTAATGATGAATCTGCAGTGGAATTCTACTTGGACTGTGAGGGCAGTATTGATGATGGTGACAACAGAATGAATCACAGCTGTCACAGTTTGAAACTGATGGTGATGGATATTCTGATTGACTTGTAATGATGAATCTGCAGTGGAATTCTACTTGGACTGTGAGAGCAGTATGATGATGGTGATAACAGAATGAATCACAGCTGTCACAGTTTGAAACTGATGGTGATGGATATTCTGATTGACTTGTAATGATGAATCTGCAGTGGAATTCTACTTGGACTGTGAGGGCAGTATTGATGATGGTGACAACAGAATGAATCACAGCTGTCACAGTTTGAAACTGATGGTGATGGATATTCTGATTGACTTTTAATAAATTCTGTTATCCTTTCAATGTCGGTAATAAGGTTGTATTATGGTTCTGAACTTTTGATGTTTTATTCAATTTTTTAATGGTTAGAGAAATTTGCATTCTCCATTATGATACAAAAAGCTCATAGTCTGTCAATAAATATGACACTAGATGTAAGTACTGAAGTCAGTGACTTAAATGAATTACTGCCGCAATGAGTTTATTTTGACTCTCATGAAATATGAGATTTTATGAGATTATAGATTTCTGTAAAATGTACAATGTCATGTATATATGTAAGTGTGTATGTGTGTATGTACCGTATGTATGTTGGTAGGTATGTATATAGGTAGGTAGGTAGGTAGGTATGTGTGCATGTATGTATTGTATATTATATATATGTATGTATGAATATATGCATGTATGTGTATGTATGTGTGTATGTATGTGTGTCTGTATATATGTATGAATATATGTATGTATTGTGTAGGTGTGTATGTTTGTACTGGTATGTAGGTGTTTGTATGTAGTGTGTGTGTGCTTGCATGCATGAATGTATGTATGTATGAATGCATAGAAGCATAAGGGCATGGATGCATGTATGTTTGTCTGTCTGTCTGTCTGTCTGCTTGTCAATGTCTGTCTGCCTTTATGTATGTATGCACGTAATGTATTTGAACGATGTATGTATGTATATATAGTAACTATGTATGCAAGTATATATTATTTATCATATACCTATGCCGTGTATTGTGTCTGTACTGAGTTCAGTGACATGATTTATCATGTTGATTTGCATGTCAATAAAGTGATACGCCTTGTTGATTTGCATATGAAAGGAATGATCAGCGCGTCTTTCTTTCATTCGATTGAACATTTGCATATGAAAAAGTGATACGACCTGTTGATTTACATAACAAAGCCTGATACGGCCTGTTGATTTGCATACCGGACTACTTACATGGTGGCGCCCTATAGTCAAAACACACCATGGTGCCCGTCTATGATTTTGACTTTGACTACGATTTCATGTCCGATCTCCGAAAGTGGCAGGGTTTTAAAGCATAGGGAAATGCGGGGTAACTAAATAAAACACATGTGTCGATAACGGATTAACCTGCTAGTAATGCTACCAATTTTGAACAAATTAAAGAGCAGAGCATCACACCGTACGGGCACTGACAGATCGATGACAGACCAGCTGTTCCGTCCGTGCATAAGCACAGACGCGCAGACGACAAGCAAAAGTGCTATCGGACATGTCGGAGGACCGGCAAATTCAAAAGCACAACTTTCAAAAATATCACGTATTCATGGTAGGCCTAAATGCGTTCTGGAAAATATACCAAACACAACACTTGCATGTACCGTACTGATTCGGTAGATATCCTACATGTTTGATGACAGAGTTCAAGCATTTCTCTGCTCAACCGTAAAACAATTGTCAGTGAGCCAGCTGATAGATTACGTCAGACGCTAGTATATCAGTCGCCTTAGCAAGATGACGCAAACGAATGTAGTCCATCAAGAGAAATCACAGTGAAACGTATCATATTTTAATATACGAGATTTATTCATTCAATAACGTGGGCATAGGTCACAGTCCCTAGAGGGACTGTGGCATAGGTATATGATAAAGAGGTTATCCCTCGATATCACCTCTTGGTAGGGTCGTAATACGACCCCACCAAGAGGTGATATCGAGGATAACCTCATAGTATCGAAGGTAGGTAGGTAGGTTATAATGCATGCATTTATGTTTGTATTATGTATTGTATTTATATGAAAAAAATGTATGTATGCATGCATGCATGTATGTATATATATATATATATATAATATATATATATATATATATATATATATATATATATATATATATATATACAGTAATATATATAATATATATATTATCACATGAACTGGCCCGTATCTCCACCTGTGTGACGTACACCAGCACAGATAAGAAATCCATATTACCCCTGTTGTACGTCATCAACCGGAACTTTTTTCCTGCAATGGTACCGTTCGTACGTGCACGTCGCGACACAGACCGATTTGTCGTGATTGATGCCGTGCTGTCATGGCATTTTGACAAAAAGGTGACCCGATAAATCCAGATATGGAAACATAGAAGGCATGCCCAAAGAAATTTTGAGTTGCTAAAGCTATTAATAGCTATTCCCAAGAATTGAATGAGGATACCGTCGATTGTTTTAATGGCTCAGTAATGTCACGGCTCCAGTCATAAGGCTCAATATGGACGTCGTCGTACCTGGCGATCGCCAAGCAGGACGTACCTGGCAATCCCGGTTGGCGATAAACCCGAAAGATACACCTCAACGAAAGTTGAACTTAATAAATGAGTACCGTATAATCTTCGGAAAGCGACATAGAAGGCACAAGCATAAAGTCATTCGACGAACAACGATAAATTTCCTTCATCACACAAATTATTCCGTTGTTTCTCGATCGGAATCAACCTGCATCGTATGGCTGTAGTGAAGACATGAGCTGTCGACCTGCTCAGCGCTGTAGAATCCGATGCATTTCGAAAGTTTACTCGGACAACACTCACAACAGAACAGAGTTCCCGTCAAGTAACAAAATTGGGATGTACCTAACGGGCGATATATGTGTCACAGCAAACATCAAAGTCCGTAAGACGAAAACATTGACGACCGAGATGGCCACCGGCGGATACCGGTGACGGCAGTGCCCACTAAAAGCGTATAAGCTTACACTCTGTGTGTCATTGATCTGAATCTTTCGGGCTCGCAAAGGTCGTAAACTTGTGATATTTTAAAAGCCACGGCATCTCTAAGAATGATAACTACTGTTTCGATCGTGTCATTGCATTAACTTCAAAAATATAATTGTAAATATTCTAAATAACTCAAAATACTATTGTTATCCGTCGCTAGCGCGGTGAAAGCTATGTCCGCCGATGGCAGACTTGCCTTGGCATCGGTCCAGCGCGAGACAATGATTGACACGCGCACGTGACCGAATCCGTATGTCTGATTGGTGGAGATACCATTCGGTGTAACAAAATTTAGGATTTATAAATGAAAGTATACTTGTAAACATTTGCACATCTCCTGGGTGACGGGCCGCTTTACTCATTAAATAAAACTAAACCGCGTAAATAAAACACAAATCGCGATAAAAATCATGGACTTTGTTACATTAATTTTGATCGATCCACATCAAAGAAAAATAAGAAGACTGTTCTTGTGATAAATATATACCCCATGGTATTTTTCTCAGTTTGACGTCATCGTATACTCGTGTTTTTCGCGGAGCCGCACAACTTCTCGCCTTCGGCTCGAAGTTGTACGGCTCCGCGAAAAACACTCGTATACGATGACGTCAAACAGAGAAAAACCAGGGATTATATATAAATATACAGTATATATAATATATATGTATGTATGTATGTATTGTATGGATATGTATCTATTTAAGCAATAACCTCCGCCGCAGGAGGGTATACACGAGATTTTGGTACAGTGCGCGACATATAGCACGAGCCGATAGGCGAGTGCTATATGGAGCGAATTGTACCAAATCGAGTGTATACCTCCTGCGAAGGGGGTTATTGCTATTATATTATATCAACTTGCGTGTATTTGTTGTCTTACTTGGGTGTTTTCATCACTCTAAGCGCAAAATGCAGAAAACGGACGTCTGAGAGATCGAACGTCGGAAATTCTGCGCCCGAGACCGAGTATTTTTTATCATAAGTTGGGATTCCGTACAGGCACACAGTATCCTACGATAAATACGCACATTACGTCCATATCGACATTGCATTTTATTCGCATGCAACACGAACGATACTTGTCAAAAAATACCTGCTGCACTCACACAGAAAATGGGTCAAGAGTTCAAATCAAAAGAAAAAAGTAACAATTTTTTTCGTAAATTTACATAAGAACAATAGTCCTGGCTTTTTTAGCATACTAAAATAGATTTGTCTCATTCTGTACCGTATACCGTCGCGACATTCAGTGGTGGCACTGTGAAGTTACAGGATCTATTTTTGATGGATAATTTGGACGTTATTTGTACCAGAAAACAAGCAGTTTTAAAATAATCCGGACTTGCGATGACTGCAACTGTGATGAACAGTTGTGCAGATTCTGAGTGTGTTGCCCGATGCAGGGAGAGCTGGACGCTGACACTGCTCGTTGTATTTGATGTCAAATATCGTCGCAGTCGCCAGGAGTCATCCCATTGTTAT